>NW_009630118.1:0-10666 GCF_000690535.1 Cariama cristata
GTGCCAGCCCTGGCCGCCCCCCGGCGAGGCCAAGGCCGGACCCAGCCAGCAGCACCGCTGCTCCCTCCCTGGGGCAGAGGCAAGGCCCCTGCACTCAGCACCGCATCCGGAACCGCGCTCTCCCAGACCGTCTGTGAAACCAGCTTCATCGGCACAGACAGAACTCATTAACAATCTCGCTTCACCACATTAACCAATAAAACCTTCGGCTATTCTAACTGTAACCAACTGCCTTAAAAATGCTTCGCACTTAAAATCAGATGAAAGAAAAAGCAAGTGTGGAGTAAAATCTGAAGGGTGAAACACCAATAGCTTTTTTCAAAATAGTTTTAATTCCTGCATCCAAGGAAACAAAACCACATCTAGTTTTATATGCATTTAATAGTTTACCAATTGGTACAATAAGATTTTTTTAATATGCAGAAAACATGAATAAATTTTGTTTTACACAGTCTGAGAGCAACAAATCTTACTGTAAAACACAGAGCAGTATTATATACATTCCTTTACTGATTTTTTTTTTTTTTTTTTAAATTGTGTCAATAGCTTCAGTTAACTCCTACAGTCTGGGAACTGTTTTCTCCAATTGCAACCTCTAACATCGTTCTTATGAAAAAATTTGATGTTTGCCTTCACGTCAATGTCAGGATCGACTTCTAAAACTCGAAGGTTTTGCTAACTTATCTTCCGAATGAACCTGGGGAAGCCTGAGGGATAGGTAGGACGAGAAAGCAGCTACTTACATGACACAGTGGAAAGATAAAAGGCCAGTTAAATCCAGTTGTGACTTGTAAATCCAACTCAACCTTCCCCGCTCCTAACATGTTTATCCCTACCACTTTATGCACGTATTCTTGCTAGAAGATTCTTGGTATTGACTTTTAAATACACTGGACTTTATGTACAGCTGGACAGCAAATAACTCATTCTAAGTGTGTTTTTCCTTCACTCAACTCAGTAATTTTTTTTAATATTCAAATCATTAAAAGGATTATCAAGCCACCACTGTCTACAAAAACAAAGTATAATCTTTTTCTTTTAAATAGCTTTCGCACGAGGCAAAAGCTATTTAAGAGTGATATTATCAGGCAGTTCACATAAAAACAGGAGGAGGCAAACAGGAGAAGCAGGGTACTGACAGTATAAGTAGACTGGGCTCAGTGAGTCTATAGCCAAAGCTTTCAAAATACTACAGTGCTCCACAGCCCTTGGACAACTTGCTAGCAACTAGATTTTTTTTTTTTTATTTTTATTTTTAATTAGTGCCCCGGGCACATCATTGGTCACACCATACACAAAAGCAGGACGGTTTTTTTTAATCTTCTAAAGTGCAAGATGCTATAAAAACATCAACTTCCAGATTATGTCTAAACCACAATAAATGTTGCACTTTTTAGAATGCATCTAAGACTTCCTGGGCACATTACATTAGTGTGGCACTGGAATGTCTGTCTGGTTTTAAGCCAAAAAGTCTGTATTGTCTATTTGGTAACACAGTCTATACATAGTTCTTTTTCAGCGACGCCAATTTTGGTAAGGAAAGTGACAAAGCAGCAGTGAGCCTCTTAAACCCTCTAATAAATTTATTTTGTAATCCAAACCAGTAACCTCATTATTGTACTTATCATCACAGGAAAGGCACAGGATTAGCTGACAGAAAACATTGCAAACGGCAGAAGACGTTCAACACTGTAGTATCACGGAGCGACACTGCAGGAAACCCTCACAAACCCAACTCCTGTGTCGTGGCTTTCACTTTTTTTGTCTAAACAGGGCTTTAACTTTTGATCCGTTCAGGACCATCCCTGAGATTACTCACTGCTTATTAAAGGAGAAGGTTGCAAATTGTGTTGCAGAAGTACTTAGCAGAGTGTTTCACACAAGCAATTAAATGCTGCTTACATGACTTCAGTTAGTTGTTTGTCCTTGCAAAGAGCTGTATGCTAAAGGGAAAAAATGCAGTAGACAACTTCCACTTAATAGGTACCTTTAATTTCTCATTCATGTTTATGAATTATGTACATGAGTGTGGTTTACTTTATACTTAAATAAAGTTTATAGGTCCTGTCAGGAATTAAACAGACTATGACTTTACAGTTGCAGATGCACTGAGGAATTTTAAGATGCACTACTTGTGTATCTGGAATTCTTGAATAGGACAAAAAGCAGCAATTTTTTCCAGTCCAAGCAGCTAACAAACAAAAAAAATACTTTATTTGTGCATGCTTAACTGCAGAAACACACCCTGAAAATTACATAAACCACTGGATTTAAGAGATCAGCCTGAATCTTACCCCCCACATCAGAACTCCATTTCCTCCCCCCCTTCCCAGAGGCAAGGCTACGCCAGTACAGAAGCCCACCTCCTCTAAGCAGAAGGACAGATCCTTCTGTGGGCGACTGCAGGAAAGGAACCACCACAGCCTTCACCCTTTTAGTGTGTACACCCTCCTGCCGACCTGATGTTGGTCAAGGATTCTCATTTTTAAAAGGGACAGTTTTAAAAGCCATGTATTAAACAAAATTAATAAAACAAAGCACAAATTCACCTGTTAAAAACATCAGACTGGTACTTCATTATACTGTGAATTTTAAAGTGGATTTTTAAAACGATCTGGTTAGTTTGATAAGTATTGTAATTCTTCATTATCTACAATGGAATTTGTCGCAAAAATGCTGACTAAAATATTAATTTATAATATTTTCATTCACTTCAGATCAAAAGATGTAACTTTAAGGATCTGCAAATTAAAAATGGTATACACCAAACAACATAAATACTAATAACCAAGCTTGGCTAGTTTTGCTGGTAAGATTTGGTTCAGTTGGTTGGTTTGGTTTTTTCTTTTTTTTGGAAATGTTTACTTGATAGCATCATTCCCACACATGGACTTTGTTTTGTTGATGGTGCTTTGTTTTTCTTTTAGAAGCCTGTATCAATCTGTATCTGCCATTATAATCTGATTCTCAAGGTATTTAGTGCTTTCTTTAAAGCATTTAAATACTGTATCCCAAGATACTTCTCAATATGCAAACCACAGTATGTCTTTATTCAAGCCACATTGTCTTGTCAAGGTAAGTATAACCTCATTTTCAAAAGGGTTTCCAAGGAGGCACTAAAGAAACCAAGAAACCTTTGTATACCCCGACCTCCTGCAAGTGAATAAGAGGGAAGTGTACTTTGATACTGTTGTGTAATAGGAATTGCACATCTCTAACAAACATTGAAAGCAAACAGCAAGTTGTACCACGGCAGTCATTTGGGTTATTAAGCTCTATTGGAAATTAGATCACTAAATTCTAGTGGGATGGACAACTCCTCCTGGAAGTTCGTCTAAGCATTAAAAAACAAAAAAAGAAAAAAACAAAACAAAAAAAAAAAAAGAAAAACCATTTAAACTTAGTTCAACAGCACAGCTTAACCATTGAATGACCAAATAAAAAATAAATACATTTATCACATCAGCTGCTACTAAGATTTGTTGCCTTGTTTCAGGTTTACAGTTAGTTATATAAATATACCAACCCTTGCGTGATAGGAGGCCAAAACAAGTGTATTCTGTTGATTTGGCAAATGTTTCATGACAAATATTCCAGAGTTTAATTAATTTCCATTAATTACATATAAGGTTCAGAAGATTCTGAATTGCAGCCTTATTATCTAGTATTCTTAAAGAAGATTTATTAAGCACACTTAAGTGATGTTACATAGATACACATTTCTGAAAGAGCCCTACAAAACTTTTCCCAAATGAGGTCACCAATTCAGGCACCAACAGACAGCAGAAAGAAAAACAGGTATAATTATCCGACATAGAACGACACTGTCAACTATTCAGTTAAGTGCCCTATTTCAATTATCCAACTTCTGCCTTCTTAGGTCTGATGTGACCAATGCCAGCCCATGTTCTTAAACCTATGGTACTTCTAGACAACGTATGTAAATTTACAGTATACAATTTGGATTCACCATGCATGAATACTTTGTGTGTAACATTTAATAAGCTCAATCTACATCCAGAATAATTTACATGAAAGGACAATATTTATTTAAACAGAGCTCAATGGGTAACCATGGTATCTGAGTGCATCCAGAGGAAAAAAGGGGTCAAATGTGAATTCAATCAACGGCACTCCCACACTTTTACTGTTTGATCTACACTTCCAGTAACCACATACGGTGCCGTCTTGTGGAAATCTGTGAGGAAAGAAAAGCTTATGTTAAGAACGAGTCCAAAACTTCAGTATTTTCCACTCTCACTGAATGTCATTACCTTTTCAAAAAAAAAAAAAAATCACACCAGCTCAAAGACTACATTTCAAAGCTCATCATGTCTGTAGTTCTGAAGACAAATTCTCTCATGCCATAATTTTGCAAAGCATGAAAACCTTCTTTCAGTTCAGTTATAAATATTTCATATATACAAATCGATTTTGGACCGGTCAGCAGACAGTACTGGGGAGTTTAACCAAGAGGAATCAAAAACCCTCGCTGTGTAGAAAGGGTTCAGCAAAGCAACCTGTAAATGGAAGCAGCCAATCTATGCTAACGGTTTAACATTCTTCAACTCCTAACTTTTCTCTGCCCCTTTCTGATCAGCTGTCTTCAACAACGTAAGAGTGCAGTGAAGAGTGCAGAAACCCTGCATTTTGATTACACCTCCAAGTTTGATTAGGAAACCTTAGTAGCCAATTCCAGGTACACTGCTAACCTAACTGAGCTTTACTGAAGAAGCTGTAAACTGCCAGAGAAATACAGAGAAAAAAAACCAATAGAGAAGGCTCCAGAGTAAAGCTAGCTTTGTTGAATAGGGAAGGTTTTGTTTTGTTTTTTTTTTTATTTTGCCAGGGCAGGAGGGAACTAAGGTCTACCAAGACCTGGCAATACCAACCAGGAGCACCCAGGAATTCAAAGTATATTTTTTCTGACTGTTTTGCTTTGCACTCCACCCCCCCCCGGGCAAGCATTTGCAATACAGCACTCCCCAAATGCCTACAAACTCAGTGCTGAAAGGTTCCAGAACACCCTGGCAGTTAACATCTTTATCCAGTGTGTAACACTGGCAACAGAAGTGGAAAAATCCAGCACACTCAAAATTTATATGTGCCCTTATTTAATTAAAATACACATAACACAAAACTTCACTAGAATCCAAAACATGAATGTCTAGCTCAGTGCTCAACTTCAGCTGGTGAAGATGTAGAAAAATCTGTATCTCTGGCTCTGTACTTTGCAGTAAGCACTGTAGAACATACATACCCAAAGAGGTAACAAAGTGTTCGTGCGCATTGAGGGTTTTCATGCATCGTTTGTTCTTGAAGTCCCAGACACGTAGAGTCTTGTCATCAGCACAGCTCAAAATAAATTTTCCCCCAGAATGGAAGAGAACACCACGTACCCAGTTATCATGGCCCACCTTGTGCACAAGGAGAAATCAGTGAGCAGGTGCATGTTTTAAGGCTAAGCATTCCACAGTTTATGCTATGGCAAACTGAGTGACTCCTTGCCCTGTTCTGCAAGCATAGCATTTAACTTTCTAAAACTTATGAGAACTCAAGGTTTATCTTCAGTTTCTATTATTACATCTTTATCGGCGCTACCAACAATGTCAGTTCCTGTCCTTGAAGGCAAACACACAGAAGTCCTCATGTGATCTGCATTGATTCTGCTCCCTGACCCCAGCACCAACATCCAGTCCAGCCTGAATACAGGCTGGAGAAAGCAGCCCATACCCTGAGGGAAGACCCATGCATTGAAAGGACCCGACATTTTACAGAAGACAGAGTTCAGATGATTATCAGCATTTCTGTAGACAAACCAAGCTACTCATCACAAAAACTACACCACAGTACTCCTGCATTTATAATATGTATTTTCAGCTCGTTACTATTTCTTCGCAACAAAAAGATCTGAAATATAGAAGCCATTAAAACTATGTATTTCCAGTCATCGTCTTATTGAAATAACTCTGTCTCTCTTGAAAACATGTAAGATGATTCATTCTGTTAAAACTGGTTTTACATATGCAGCTATGACCGCCAGAAAAGCAGCAGTGAACTTACAAGTGTCATAAGGCACATGCCAGTGCTAATGTCCCACATCTTAATGGTCTTGTCTCTGGATCCAGACAGCAGAAAAGGCCCAGGCTTGCCACTCTTCTTAGTCTACAGAAAATTATGTTTTAAGTTACGGCATATATGGGGCAGGGGGGCAAAGAGGAGGGAGGAAGCAGATCCCTTCTGAGTGCTATTTCTTAGTAGCAAAATTAGATCATATGACAGCTTACAGCTAACGAAGACACAACGCCAAAGCTGAGAGTCATAGGCACTTTGTTACTAATACTAGGAGAAATAAACAAAAAATGAAAGGAATTAAATAATCTGTTAAAAGAAATGGTTCTATGTCCACCTGATGCACCAAGCGAATGAATACCTGGAATCCACACTTGCCTACCGCATGACATCCTCTTTTAATAGTAGACACAGTTCAAGCAGAGTTGGACATCTCAGGACAAAAGAGTGTGAAGCTCAGACATACCTTTGTGTTCTCATTCTTCATAAAAAGCAATGAAGCAAGTTTAACAATTTTTGAAAAGTTCCAACCCTGAACTTATTTCTATTTGTAATCATACAAAGTATGAAAGAAAGACTTAGTTCTCAAAACTTGCAATGTTTCAACTGTGAAGTTAACACTAACTTGCTCCTTTTCCAAAGCTAAGTACTGCAATGTGATGTATACAGTTGATCAGACGGGCAGGGGAGACACCAGTTCAGATAGTTAACCACTGCAAGAGGAAGTGAACATTTGGAATCTAATTTTAATTACCTTTAATTAAAAGATTATACGGATCTTTTAAGGATGCAAGTAAAATTTGACCGAAATAATCTGTAAAATCCATCACTAGACCAGTCCTTGCCTTCAGCGTATGTACTTTTCCCCTTGGGTATGCGTGTCCTTTTTGAGGAAGAGGGCAAGGCAGAAATGCTTGGGGTTTTTTTTACTAGAAATTGGAATTAATTTCTAGTTCATTTCTTCTACAGTTTGTCATCCTCAGAAGGAAATTTTTGCTGACCTTTAGTAAGCCTTTCTTGAAGATTTAGTAACTGAACCAGAGAAGATGTATCTGTGATCACACAAAATGGGGATTTATTTTTGTTAAAGAATGCTTTCTCCCATCATTAACTTTGTACACTAGGACATGGCAGTCAAAGCTTAATTCCAGCATAATACACCCAAGGCAGCTTCATTTCTGCATTCCTGACTCGCTGCTTCTCCCCACAACTTTCAATTGCTGAGCATCCTTATAATCTTTATGTTATGCCAGATAAGCTACCTTCCACATTTCTTTGCTGAAATATGTGAAAGCGGTCCCACTCTCAACCTCCTCAGAAAGAGAAAATCTCTCCAAAGTTCACTTTCATTAGTGCAAAGGTAGGGTCCTACTGTTAAAAACCACAAAAGCATGGATCTTATGAAGTCAAGATGGGAGGTTAACAGTACACCAAGTATACTCAGCAAAAAAACCCTCAAACATCTGCCGTATCTGCCAAGCACTTTGAGAACAAAGGTCAGTTCTAAATATGATCCAACAAGTTCTATATAGAGCATAGTCAAAAATCTTACTGTATGTCCTTATTTAATAGCATTGGAAACATTACCTCTGATCCCGTAGCTTCTGATATGGTGGAGTATGAGCTCTCAGGAGCCCAGGAAATGCATTCTACCACATGCTCATGTTCTCGGAGCTCAGCTTTGCATTCCTTTGTTGCTACCACCCAAACACGCACTGTCTGGTCATTAGAACAACTGGCAATTAAGGTGCCATCTTGGTTAGGCCGCACCATGCGCACCCATTCTCTGTGACCTGTGAAAGTCTTCACACAGTACCTATTCAAAAAAAGAAATACAGCATGGCTCAATTAACATTGCAATAAAACCACTACACACGCCTTTGAAATTTAAGGATGCTTGACCTACTCTTTAGAAGTTAGGATAAATATTTTAGCATGCACATGTCCATCCTGGATGGTGATGTACAAGGCCATAAAACAGTTCACAGAAAGGAAGCTGAGATGAGAAATAAGTGACAGCTAAGAACTGGCAAATCCTTGTTAAGGTAGAAAGCAGGAAGCTCAGGGAAAAAACGAAGTTGACACAACAACTTACATTAAATAGGTATTTTAAGAACAAGTAGAGATTTACAGGTCATTCAGATAGCCTTCACCTAAAACTTTTAGCAAATGGATTAAAGAGACAACTGATGAACGAAACAAGCAAGACCAAAAAAAAATAAAAATCAGGAGACACATTGATCTGTGTCAAGAACGGTAACAGATTTCTCCTTCCTCCTCTCATGCTCCCTTTAAATTGCAGTCGACCACTGAATTTATATTCCTACCTGGTCCTGAGTTACAGTTCTACCCTCATAGCTCCCAGAAAGATAAAGCCACTGAGTTTTAATTAGTCAGTACTAAAACCTAAAACCCTGTGCTTAATGATTTAAGGCAGAATTCTTACTCTAAAGGGCACAATAACATACCGCAATTAAAATAATGTTTGCCAACATTCAAGATTTACATGGCCCACCTCCTACAAACAGTGGTTTATGCTCATTTTGTTTAGGTGCTGATTTTTAGCTAGAAGTGCACTTACCCTGTTTGGACTTCCCACATTTTGATAGTTTTATCCCTGGAGGCAGAAACTATATGATCTCCATTGGGCATGATGGCTACTGAAGAAACATTATGATCATGACCTAAAAACAAAATAAAACCTTTAAGTGGTACTGTAATAGTTTTTACAGAGCACACAGGACTTGCTAGTCATTTATCTTGGGCAAGTAGCTAGAGCAGTAGTGCATGTTTTATGGAATAATCTTTACATGTAAACTTGAAGTTTTATGAAATAATCATTTATATTTTTAGAAACCACACAGTCTAGACATTGAGCAGACTTGTTTCCAAAATTTCTTTAAGATCTTTTAAAACCAGACACTCACCACTGCAAGCAACACTTCTACAGAGTTTCAAAAGCTGGTCGTTTAGAAGAGAGAGCTGCTATGGTGACTGTCTTTAAAATTATCGGTTAGGTCTGACTACAGTATGCTGATGCACGATGCAGATGTTTAAAAGGAAAACAGATCTTCAGTGAGAGCCACGCCAAACCTCACTGCAGAACCTTCATGCTAAAAGACTGAATGTTTCCAGACATCCAATAGTAGGTTTTAATAAAACACTGTACTGTATTGATTCAAGAACCAATTAAGAACCAACTATATATATACGACAGCAACTTCTACTACTGTTGAGAGATCTGAGAGGAAGACAATCAAAGCTGAGTCAGGAAAAAGCATCCAGATCATTTCCTTAACACAAACTCCTTATGACCTAGCGTATGCAGTTTCAGCTCTTGACTTTACTCTTCCCACAAGCAATGGGACATAACATATCAAGGGAGGTAACACACTCTGTAAAGACGATTCATTTCCAGTATTACAAAAAAAACTAGAACTTAAACTTCGCAAAGTGGCAAACATTAGAATTAACTGTTTTGAAACGTTAGTCTTATCCAGAACAAGCTGTTGGTAGGGTTTTTTTGACAAGTCCAATGTACAAGCTTGACTATAACAGTTTGCATATAATTCATGCAGTTGTCTGTCTTTAAGCTCTGCAATTGTCCCTACTTAAATCGTCAGGATTAGAAATGAATCTTCCGAGATCAGTTATTTAGAGTATATATAAAATTTCTCAACAGGTTAGAGTCATTAAACAGCTTTCTTTTTTTCATCTGGAATCCAATGTTGTTTTTTTCCAAAAAGTTACAGCCAGTAAGTTCACTAATAAGTTGCTTTTTTTCTTTTATTGGCAGCTACACTGCATCTTGCAAGCCATGTGCCTACGATGTACAACTTCACAATTTTCATTGCCACTTCCATTTCTTCCACTACAAACTCAGAGCCTCTGGTGAACTCCTACTAAAAAGCAATCACACCAGTGATCAAGTACCTGAAGTGTCAGAGAATACTAGTTTCAGTGTAAGTATGGTACAACTACTCACTGAAACGATTATTTATTTCTTTTCCCTTGAAATTGAGTTCGAGGGGTGTAATTGGCAACACATGTGGCAACATCCACATTCATGTTACAACATCCAGTTCATAAAGATACACATACTGCATATGTGTGTTCATATAGAAATCTTTAAAGGCCAACGCCCCCCCTCCTTTAGCACTATTTTATTTTCTTGCCATCAGCCAGCTGCAACATCTGTTCTTCCTCTACAATAGTGTTCTGTGGTGTCTAAAGAACTGTATGCACAGAAGTCAACACCTTTCTGTTTTCTTTGGTATATACACACGTGTGTATTTTTGTAAGTCTCAAACATTCTCTATTCCTACTCACCACTTCTACAAGAAATTAAAAGCAAGACAAGCAGCAGTATAAAAATGCTTTTACATCAAGACTATAAAATACATAGTTGCTGCCAATATTAGAATCTTATAGTTGTGGCTGGTTTACTTTCCCATTTTTTCCTATGGCTTTTGAGCCTAAAGCAAAGGGTACATTCATTCAAAATCAGACAAACAAGAAGCAAAACACCACACAGCATATACAGAACACCTTTGGCACTAATTGCTTCCTTCCTGAAGCAGTGTATCAGGGAAAG
>NW_009630118.1:10697-36905 GCF_000690535.1 Cariama cristata
AGAGGTTAAGAAGCTAATTTTTTACTGATTTGAAGGCACAGTTTTATCGTCTAGTAAGCACTTAATTTTTAGCGCTAAACCCCTCTAACTGCCATTTCATTTCAATATCATGATGGGATGCTTCCCACAGCATCATGCATAGGAGATTTGAGATGCTATTTCATTTCAATGGACACTAAACATATACCTTGTTTACAGAGCACTCAAAGCATCAAGATATCCCCCCTCTTTCTTTTGGACAGTACTCTGGTTTATAACCACTTTCCGCATCAGCAGTTTTTCTGGATTAAAAAGAAAAATATTCACTTTACAGACTGCTAAATCAATTCCCTTTATACCTTACCATGCATAGTTCTGATGCACTCAAAGCCCTGGAAATCCCATAGCTTAATGGTCATATCAGCAGAACAGGAGGCCAATAGTTTGCCAGTGTGGTCAAAGGAAATATCTTGCACTGAGTCTGTGTGCCCCTTAAGGGTTCGTTCAAAGTCTCCTGTCTCATAATCCCACACCTGACAAGTGAACAGAAAATCCGTTAACAGCAACCTATTACTCTGTATTCTCCAGCCTTACATTTGCGCTCTGCAGGCCAGTCTGGCACCTTATTCAATAATTAATTGAGCAAGGGACAAAGACAGACAGCCCTAAAAAGCTTAACAGCATATAAAAATAAGCATTATTTTCATATTATTTTGTTACTTATATATTACCTGAATTCATGCAACTTAAAAACTATTTTTCAGCTAACTTAAAGCAGGAAAATAAATTCCATTGTATCTAAGTCTTAACACCCAATACCCTTAAAAATAAAGATCAACTTAGGAAACATTGGACAGAACAAATTCACTTTGTACAGATTGTTTTTCTCTATCCCTTTATATGCTAGTTCCCCAACTCCAGCAATACAGTTCATTTTCTGTTGGTGGGGAAAACATCATCGTTAACAATTCCCCCTGGCCCCCCTTTCCCAAGCTTTACTGCAGCTCCAGAATTCACTTGCTGCTTCAGAACCAAAGAGCAAATATTCTGCACACTAAAGAGCAATATTGAGAATGCATTGGTTTAAGGAAGATAATCCATACCACTCTGAAGAATTTGATATGCACACATTAGTAGATTACAGAATTTGTCAGAGATTAAATAAACATTTGCAGCTAGTAACTATAAGATAGCATGAAGTCTCCATTCTCACCTCCCAATTAAGTCAGTCTTCTATCATCTAACCACAAACAAAAGCCTTTGAAACAAAACAAGCTCCTACAGATTTTATTGTCTCTCAAGCACAAAATTAGACATTTCATTTTAAATTATATTCTAAACAAACAAAAAAAAACCCCACACCAAAACAAACACCACCACCCAAAAAAACCCACCCAACAACAAAAAGAATCCATTATCCCAATAGATTGCAATGACTGGGAATGCAACAGTCACAAATTAAGCTACACAGCTTGATTTCAAGAATAAGGAAATTCATCCAGTGTATCCGTAAGAGGGAGCAAAACCAAAGCTAATTAGGCTCCTCTACAGCATCTAACAAACACGGAGCTATCACTGTTTCAGCTGGCCCTGCCTGCTTGAATTAAAACACACCAGTGCTCTATGTTCAAGTCTGCTGCAGAAACAAGAACAGGTTAAAGCTTTTCATGAACTAGATCTGGCTGACATTTTTTATTTAAATCTTCTCCAAAGGTAGGCAGTATTAGAACAACTTGCATTTTTAAGCACATTGCTTAATACAGCACTCAACATTTTTCAGAACAGCACTTTTCCAAACAGTTTTCAAACCAGCATAGAACAATGAGAAGTGTCCTCTATCAGGATATTCCGTTAAATTGTGACATTCAAAGAACAACAAAATACACAATCATGTCTTTATTGGATGCTAAAATGAGAAACTACTTGTTTACTACAACAAATTTCTTCATGCCACTGTACGCTGCAATAAAGGCCTATGAAGACCACTTAACATTACCGAAAGTCATGGGGACTTTGTGAGACTTGCATGTCCCATTTAGAATAAATGGGAAGAACTAATTTTCAGTTAAGAATACAACTGCATAACCACTTTAACTCGGCTGTAAAAATAATCACTTCAGATAACTTGAGGCAACTGTCTTTCTCCTCCTCATCACATCACATCATACTCTATACACTATGCCATTCTTCCTCTATTGAGCAGTCAAAATGCATTTTTCCCCCACCGATCTTTTATCTATTTCTCCAGTCTCTAAATCCACATTAGCTCAATTATTTTTTCCTCAAGTCAAAGGCTAGCAAAATACTCTTGAAGATACTAATTGGACCAGCATAAAACTATAATTTGCAGATTACACAGGCCATCATACTTGAAAGAACTGACCCTACTGAATCTAAAGCAGAATCTGAAACAAACTATCTTCCGCCAGTACAACATACCTCCAACTTGAAATATTGATGTTACTTATTACACATCCTCCGACTTGTTTAGTTTAATTTTCTGTAGCAAATACATACCTTTATTGTGGCATCCTCTGAAGCAGAGACCATAACACTGAAAACCGGATGGAAAATTACTCGAGTGACAGGACTCCTATGTCCGCTCAACGCATACTTCTCTGGAGGACGAGGAATCCACTCTTTAGGGTCTCGTTTCTGACCAAGAGGTCCACCTGATGTAAATTCTTCCTTAGCCTCATTCAGCTTCGATTCTAATTCCATTACCTAAGTTTATGAATTTTAAAGAGACCATTCATTTCTAGTTTTATACAAGACTTAATTCACCTTCACTCATTAGTAATTCAAATACCAACTGGCTCCCAAACTCAGAGTAGAGTAAAGCTTGCATGGATCAAAACTGATTACCAACATTCAATACTGTTGGTATTTCTAAAAATCAAACCTAATCATTTATTGTTTATTCCTAAATTTAATCATTAATAATTTATTCTTCAACTTCCCAAATATTTTGACAGGAAAAAAAGAGTTCTACAAGATCATGTTCACTCAAATACTGTACAAATATGTTTGAGCTACTATTTTGACAAACTGCTGAAGGAGGTTCTGTTAACAAAAAGGAATGCTACTACTGCAATAATTTTTTGTATCCCTAAGATGGAATGCATGTTAACCACAAGCAGAGAAACTGAAGGTGTAATAAAACCCTAGCTATATTAACCTTCACAATAGACAGGCCTTTATTGGTAGCATGCTGGCTTGTTTCACTGTTGTTTTTTTTCGCTTTTAATACACTCTAGATCCATTGAAGCATTACTAAAAAGAGTTTTGTACTGTCCACTTGCAGTAGAATCACTTGCTGTAATGCACTGGAGTTAATGTTTTCTTCCCTTTAACGTAATGGCCAAAGACAACTGGCAGCACAGGTTTTTACCTTCTTCCTAAACCAGTCAAGCCTTCCGGAGAAAGCTCTTTCCACTCCACTCACTGACTGCCTTAAGGCACCTCTTTCCTTTCCAGCCTCAGAAACTGCACATGCAATCCATAAACTGAAGTCAAGAAATTTTTATAAAGAAACTGACACAATGTCTCTCCTAGCACTGAGAGAGTCAAAACATTTTCTACCACACAGATTTAGCTATTTTCCCTACTCAAGTCCTCCAAATTTATCTTTGAGGCATCATTTTCTAAACCCTGCATTTGTCTGACAAGGAGAACGCATAACATTCTGTTCAGTGATGAATGTTCGCTTTCGGTCATAACTTTTTATACGAGTAAATCCATCAGATATCTACTTACCTTCTTTTGTAATCTTATAACAGATGTCCATTTTTTTTCCAGAAGTCCAGCATACTTCTTATCTAACTCTTCATTCTGAGAAGGAGAAGCATTTAAATAAATCAGTAAATTCTAGTTCTGAAGCTTGTAGAAGTGTTTCTTCAAAAGGCAACATAAACAGCTCATTTTAATAAAAATCTCTTGACCACAGAAAGAGGAATTCAAGAAAAAGACTATACTACGTTTTACTAGTTAAACAGAACAATCACACTTCAAATTTTAATAGCTACAATTTACATACACAGGCAAGAAGAAAACATTTTAAAATATAATTTTCAATTAAAAATACTGCAGCAGTACAGATTAATGATGCTAGATTCTGCAAATAATCAAAAAACTACGGCTAAACTGTTATCTATGCTGTTTTCTATTTTCATTACTTGAAAGCTTCTTAAGTGCTCTCCGTACCAGAGAACGTTGTGTCATATTTTCTAACAGGATTCACCTCAACCCTCTGCCCACGTAACTCGTACAAAAGACATCAGCAGGCAGCATGCACTGACTGCACAGACGAAGACATATAGACCTAGTAATTGGTTTCTCTAAGATAGTCTCCTTTTTCATACCCACCAACTAGAACATTAGGAACTAATGAACTCCTACCTTCAGAGTTAAGAGTGTGCTAGCACTGTTACTTGTTAGCACAATGCACTTTTTCTCTCATGGAAGCACACACTGTTTTCAAGTGGCGGCCAGCTGTCAGGGTAGGATTACATATGCTCCATCTCACTTGAAAACCAGTTAGCCCAAACTAACTCTTGATTTTTTATTTTTTTTTTAAAAAACTCGGTTATAGTTAACCTCAGTTACCAGCATAATATTGCATTATTTTGTGCTACCTTCTCAAAGACAAGCTTTAAGTCCACTCTCCCTGCATCTTTACTTCAGTAACTGAAACAGAAAGCAGACTACTACACCTGCCCTACTGAACACCACCTCAGATACTGGAGAAATCAACACTGATTTTGCAACTCTAATGACACTTCAATGAAGAACAATTTTCTTCCACTAAATATTTTTCTCCTTTAGGCTCTAAAGAATAGCTGAGGGGCAACAATGAACAGCTGATGTTATTGTAAAAGCCAGAGGATTACTCTTTTTTTTTTTTTTTTCCCTGTCTCACCTATTAGCACAAGAAAGAAGAAAAGCAACACAGAAAAACAAACAACATCAGAAGCACAGAAGAGTAATTAAATGCTGCACACTTTCCATGTACAAAATTACAATCTCATACTAGAATAATCCTCTATTAGATGGAGAATAACAAAGGCATGCGGAAAACAATGCCATGGCTTTCTCTGTAAAAGCTCTGAGGACTGGCTACCTCTGTCACAGACCAGATGTTAACCTACTGCTTCAGGGGCATTTGTAGAAGCTGGAGTTATTCACAGGAATAATGAATAGAAAAAAGGAAATCTCTCTTTGTAGGGCTACACTTGAATCTTTCCAATGTACTGAAATAATTTCTGCCATTAACTTTTTTTTTCCCCTCATTTTAGTATAGCACCATCCAACTCAGATCTTCTTGCAAGAAAGTCATGTGGAACTTTTAGCAACTGCATTTTCTATGTCCTGCAGGAACACCTAGCCTATTTAGATTGCCTTTTTAACCTTTGGGAAGTGATGACTTAATTAGGTTGACAGATAAGGCAGATAAGGGAATGGTATTAGGATTTTCAATTATAAGTATGGTATTCCAATTTGTCATTTCTACTTATTTATTATATACTGGAAGTAGATTGGAGAAATTAAGTCAAACGTCAACCGAGAATTTTAGAAAAAGAACAACACAAGATTTGTAATAGAGAACAGGCAAGGATTTATCAAAAGCCAGCACAAAAGTTCACTACTCAATCCAGCTGTATCCAGAGAAACTTAAATTCAGATGAATGCACACCTCCTATGCTAATAAGTGGTAAGTTTAAAAATGATACCAAGAATCATCTGTTACAAAGGAAAATCAACAGAATTAAGTTGCAATAAATGACTGGTCTAAGTCATTAGCATCTGTACAGTCTAACAAAGTAAGAGCTGCTTACCAGAGCTGATCAACTTACATTAACTATTTAGGCTTGCCGTCCTACTATATGGTTAACCAACTGGTATGCAACACTTTCAGGCAGTGATCTAACTAGCCCCAATTCCAATCACAAAATAGACTTCCACCATTTGCTTAGTATGATAAAGGAGAGGATAAAAGCAATCCTGTTTTGTCTTCCTGTTTCTTAAACATTACCATGTGAAGTCATCCTCCAAAGCTGCATAGTCTTATACCATTTCAAATCCAGTTACAAGAGAAGAGTCTTCAGTTTTCTAATTTTGGATTGCTGAAAGTTTATGCTTGTACGCAGAATTCCATGATAAGAATAAGCACAGTTAAAGAAATGAGTTCCAGGGAGGAGGGGGGGGGGTGGACACAACAGCATGAAACAGAAATTAAACGTGTTAAAATTGAGCATTTAAGTCCAAACTCCCTGCTCAAAACAAGGTCAGCTGGAGCAGACTGCCCAGGGCTGTGCCCAGTAAGGTTCTGAGTATCTCTAGGGACAGAGACTCCACAACCTCTCTGGGCAACCTATTACAGCATTCAATCACTCTCACAATAAAAAAAAAAATAATTATATTATATTCAGATGGAATTTCCTCTTGTTTCAACTTCTGCCCAGTGGCTCTTGTCCTGTCGCTAGCAGCATTGAGGAGAGTCTGGTTCTGTCACCTTCACCTTCACACCCTCCCACCAGACATTTAGAAACAACGGTAAGATCCCCCTAAGCCTCCTCTTCTCCAGGGTAAACAGTGCCAGCTCTCTGAGCCTTTCCCCATACAAGAGATGCTCTAGTCCTATATGGAGTTGCTGGAGTGTCCAGTGAAGTCCAGTGAAGGGCCATGACTTTTTTTTTTTAAATACCACCTTCTATCACCTTTTTTATACATTCACATTGCCTTTTGTTAGCTTTGTTTCCTAGCACCTTTCATCTTGAAGTACCTAGGCTGTCTTAGGACTTGGATCCTTAAAAGGCCATTACTGGAAAAACTCAGCATTGTATAGATGAGTGGTAGCTAGACCAAAAAAAAAAATAAATAAAAAATATGCCTAAGTCATTAGTTGAAGATAAATGTAAGAGTTTTGCCGAGAAATCACCAAGTCATCCAATGATTAGTTTTTAATGTTATGGCAAGGCAATAAGCTGTATGAATTTAACACCTCCAGTTCTGAAACTGCATGAGCTAATAGGTAGATAGTAGATATACATGTTCAGAATGGATGCAAATGCCATAAAATTGTAAACTCTTAACTTAAAATATAAATGAAGAATCTTGTTTGAACTCACCACATCTAACTCAGCTTCCTTTTTAAAAACCGAATAAGCCTCTTCATAGCCATTAGAACGAAGGTAATCTGCTATTGCTCGATTTCTAAAAAACAAAGAACAGCATATCTTCAGCCACAGTTCTGAATGAGAGTAGAAGAACTGGTTCAGACTTTTTTTTTTTTTTAAAAACAGCATGATCAACATCTAGGTCTTCAATGCAGTACAACACCTAGGTTTGTTAAAAGCCCAAGCAAATTTTATAAATACATTTGGTGAACAGATTTTGCTTCAAGATATCAATAGGAAGATATACTTTTTATTTTACATTTGGTGAAGAGGTTTGGGGTTTGTTTGTTTTTTTTTTTTAAGTTATCAAACATTGGAGTAGCATGAATATACTTATCAATCTGTACCATACATAAAACTCATACCAGATATAAAAGTGACAACCACATCTACATATTAAAGTTGTGGCTCTATCTTTGAAGAAAAACTAGTTTGCGTACAACAGTTTAGGGTACAAAATTTTACTTCAGTTTAACTTGACTAAAATGCTCAGTTCAATAGAACACGTCTTAGCTTTGTTTTTCAGAATGATACAGTAACTTCGAGTTAGATTACAGGAAGGGATACTGTCTGTGGCCAAAATGTACAGTGCTTCATATTTTACATTATTCTTCAAAATATTCCACAATTTGACACAAGACAATTACCAAATTAATCTGTCTTGAATCTCTCAAGATAGCATGCATTTGTTTTGGACCTACTCAAAGTTTCAATATTATTCTAAGACTTCAACAAGCAGTCAGCACCTTCTGTTTAAGAGAATAAGACTAAGGAAACCTTGCATTATCAAAATTCACTTGAAATGGATAAATGTTTTCAAGTTACACAACAAAGGAAGTTTGCTTAAGAGAAGTAAGCTCAATGTTCTAAACGGACTTAAAAGTAAAATTACTTTCAACTACTTTATCAGGCTCCAGAAGGAAGCCTAGTTTTGTTTTCTTACTATCACTTACTTTCTTGGGAAGGGATATTATGCGTGTGTATACATACATATATGGGGAGTGGGAGAGAAGACATACACATACTACAGTATTTAAGGAAACCGATACACAGCTACTTTTTAAAAACAAAAATTAGTAGGTCATCTACACAAGGCATTCAAGAGAAAATTAATACCCTTTGGTAGCTGAAGAAAGAAGCAATAATGACTTTTTGTTCTGAAGAGAAATTTTTTTTTCACATGAAAATTCTTCCTGTGGCTTTCATCACATTCTTCTTTCCTACCTTTTACTCATATTCAATCTCTTCTTGGACATTCAACTCTAAATATAACTCTGTATTCAAGCAGAAATTTCAAATCTCTCTCCATAAATAACATATGCTAAAACAAACTATTGCCTCCTCATCAGACCTCTAAAGTAAATTCTAAGTCTCTGGTCATTTCCCATTTCCATTCATAATGAGGAGATGGAAGTAATGAATTGTTAACACATGTATTCTTTAAAGTATTTGCCAGGAAAAAAAAACTTTAGAGAATTGCTAAAAAAAAACCAAAACACATCACCAAAAAACCAATATGTAATCCTGAATGTGTTTAAGCCCCAGAGCTTCTCCAAATCTAATGAACAGCTGTAAAAATCAAAATTTGAAGATAGCTTCTACTCTACTTTAAGAACAACTGCACTTAAGTATACAAAACAAAAAAGTAAAATGCGTACTGTATTTCATATAAAGGGGGTTGAATCATTACTAGAAGAGTGAAACAGTTGTATAAAAAAAAAATAGAGTGCTTACCATGGACAAGAGATGCCAAATCCCAAATGACATTTGGTCCATACTTCTAAAACGAATAAAAACCCAAAACCAAACGAAAAACTCTATGCAAATTTATCAAAATGGGTATCATGGAGACATTGTCATCCTGATCGCTACCCACCACTCACTCTTTAATGATTCACTACAGAAAAGAAAGCACACCAAGGCATGGAACTTGACAGCCTATTCCTAGCCTTAAAATCTGGAAAGAAATCTGTATCTTACATTGAAATAAGGTGGGGTTTTTTGGCTTTTGGTGTGTGTATTTTGGTTTGTTTGATTTGGTTTGGGTTTTTTTTTTTGTTTGTTTGGGGTTTTTTTGTTGGTTTTTGTGGGGTGGGGTTTTTTATTATTTTGTTTGGGTTTTGGTTGCCTTTTTTTTCCTTTAAATTGACTCTCCATTTTAAATACAATTTAAGGAGTCAAAGAAAGATGGTAATCACAATGTAGCACATCCTGATCAGATCCTTATCTACATTCAGGAGTAAAATAGCAAAAAAGTGTCAGAATTTACTCAAGACAAAAGCAGAATTCACAAGTCAGTTCGGAGCATATATTGCAATATGCTTGCTGCTTACTGTAACTCTTTCATAACTTTGTGACTCACATCAAAACAAAATAGATAATGAATTACAGCAAATTTAAGAATCCATTTTTTTATGCCATTAATAACTTTGAAATTATATTTTCAGCATTTCACAATTCTATTTGATACAACTGCTGGTATTTGATAAAACAAAGAGTACAGACATCTAAACCATAATACATGGTACTCGATCAGCATGTGAGCAGAGCCACTGTGTAAAATCTATTTGGAAACAAAAGTTTAAATATTTAAAGTTTAATGAAAACACAACACAAAGTTAAAAACAATGATTCCTTACAGTTCATCTCTTTGCCTTTGTGACAGCACCATTGTGGCTGCGATATCAGGTTAACGTGATTCAGCAGCGGCTGCCTCCTCAAATCTAAAGTCTTAGGAACCCTGGATCCACAATTCAGTCTGCCAGAGTGGCTTAAGTCAAAAGTATTTTTCCAGACGTGAAATCCAATAGGAAATCCGGAGGCATTCAACACAGAAGATTCAATCCATCTAGAAGGAAGAGAAAGAGACACCATTAATTTCCTTTAAATAAGCATTCAGTCACTCTGGACTGACATCAAGATTTCTGACCTCAGATTGCAACAATACTCTGGACAGAACGAACTGACTAAAATTGTAAGAGCAATTTTATTTTGATAGTCTGGATTATGCACTTACAGCACATCTCCTGTCTGGACTGAGTAGCCTGGAGAGACTTGTACAATTTCTTTATTCCCCCTCTTCCCACCATTAGTCCTTCAAGAAACAGGGAGCTGAAGGAGACATCTTCAGTCACAGCCCAGTTCTAGTTTGTAGGTAACTCCATCACATTTCCTTGTGATGAGAAAAACTTAGGCCCACCATACACAGCCTACTTTTTGCACTCACTACTCCCATCAAAAAGCTACCCCCCAAAATCCTCTATCCTTATGTGAGATTTTATCTTCTGTAGATTTATCTCTTCAAGCTAAACCCAGCAAGGTTCATTCAGTTAATTTTCAACACACACTAGAGATCAGCTAACGCTCTCCTGTATCTTTCGAGCTTTGGGGGAGAGTTTAAGGGAAGAAGAGAACATTCCAGAAGGGGACTATGGACGATGCTATAGCACATTTCAGGCCATAACCAGCAGCATCAAGGCACGCTCAGCTTGTCACTGTAGGTCGTTCGTGGCATTTATTAGGTAGCTCTCCAGGATTTACCCAAATAGCATCTTTAAAGACTATGGTTATAATTCAGCACGGGAACATTACAGGTAGATTATTACACAATTATATTAGCCAAATTACTTTTTCTATTCTTGTAACACTATCTGAAGAAGTTCCAAAGAACCACCTGCCTTCTTTTCAGTCATGTGTTAACAGAGTTTACCTATAGTTAATCTTTTATCTCACCCATATTTGGGATAAAGTAAATTTGCAAACAGATCTTCAATCTTAGAGTGGCACCATTATTATGGTGCGGAGTTGCCACAAGCCCATTACCAGCTGGGTTCAGACAGTGACTTAATCACTACACATCTGACAAGGCAAGCTAATTCAGAATAAAGCTGAAATTTGATGTATTCAAGATAGTGTTCAAGTCAGTCAGAACTGTGCGTTTCACAAATTAGTTACTTCCAGCCCCCCCCCCCTATTTAATATCTTCTTATTCAGCAATGTGAACTTCAGTATTCTTAGTGCACAATCTGCTTCAACTGGCCAGTTTTAATCTTCATGAAGGCAACATCACCAAAACCATTCTGACAGCACTGCCTTTTGATTTCTGCACTGCAGGTACTCTTTTTGTGTGCAACATGATTATGAAAAATGCTGAAGACAGCATTTCTTGCATACTTGATGTGAGTCTGTGTATAACACATAATTTACTCAAGCTGTTTAGCAAGTTTGGCCAACCAGCTTTTAGCAATAAGATAAACTGAACACGACAATACACAAGGACTTAGGAGACAGCAGTTAGGTTTGTAAACTTTCTACCAATGGCTTCAGGAAACACATGTTGCCACTGCCTCTCACCTACTGTTTCTGCACTAGACATACAGGTACACAAGGTTCACTATAAAAGTTGGATAACAATTTTGTTAAGGAGCTTGTTTTAAACAAAAGTCTTTCTTATATGAAAAAATTAAAGAAATTACTAAGCTCGTATCATTAATGTCTACTTATCCATCACAGGGGATCAGGAGCTTGTTTCTAAACCTATCTAGGCTCTGCTGTCTGCTTCAAAATAAGCCTAAGCTGCAAGTTGCTTGTATTTCACTCTGCTGGTGGATTTTCCACTTCGAATGCTGTACACCATAATACTGCACTGCAAGCTGTTTAGGACAGGAGCACTCTAAACAGGCAAGACATTATTTAATTAGTTTGACCTCTTCCCTAATAGCTATTTCAGAAACAATTCAGTTGAAAACTGCTAGCATAGGCTGCATCCTTTCAGAGAATGGAAGCAAACATTTCACTTATTCTTGTCCCATATCTCGCTGCCTGACAGGTAGAGACAACTGGTTTTCAATAGATGCATCTTGTTCACTTCACAGTAGCAGTATCACATACAAATTCATGGAAATTTAGTTAATGTAAAAAAAAAAAACACTTATCTACTGAAATGATGAGAAGAAGTGCCCTCTAGAGGGCAATGCTGCTATAAATGTAAGTACTGAAAAATAGAGGCTTACAATGGCTGAATCTCTGCACTTCGGTATGAACACAGCAACGCTTTCAGTAGCAATAAACATTGTGGAGAAGAACAAAATAAGGCACTTCTTTATACACAGAAGCACTGTTTGAAGCACTGAATAGCAGAACACAAAGATATAAACTTCTAAATTCTGCTTGTACTACTACCATGGTAAAGACCAGGGTATTAAAACCAGAAGGTGGTTTTTGTATTATGAACTACCACTACGCAGTGAATGCCTTGTAAATCCAGCATCGGTGCAATAACTCCAGTAAAAATCATATTCCAATATTTTGTCAATTTTGTTACTGCATCTAGAAGAAGCAACTATAGCACTTGTCTAAAAATAACAGCAACTGTGTTTAAGGCATGATCCTTGACATGTCATTTAGTTAGAAAGGCGTTTTTCCCCCTCAAATGTAAAGTAACCCTAAACTTCTCCTCCTGTATCCCTAACACTTAGCAACACCTGGCATGCTCCATTGCTCTAACTCTGAATCGTTATTCAGAAACAGATTTTAGCACTAGGTAAGTTTCAATAGCTACAAGGCAAAGCAGCTATTCCTGTTATCAGCAGGTTACAGCTGATCCACAGTAAGTCACCAATCAATTGATCTACGGTGTCTCCCTTCTCTGAAAAGTGTCTTTTCCAAGGACCTTTCTCAGTATTCCTGATGTTTTAACTACAAAGGCACCTGAATATAAGGCAAAGTAATTTTAGGGCAGCCTCCTTGATATACACCCTTTAACAAAAGGCAAAACAAAAAAATGAAAACAAACGGAGGGGGAACACCCAAACAAAACAAAACAAAAAAACCACCCAAGCAAAAACATCCAAAACCAAAAGCCCAAAAGGATCCAACTTTAACTGTACACCTGTGCCACTTCTAGAAACAACAAAGAATGGGTGAATATTGCCCATGTGCATTGCCTTTTCTTCAGCTAGAGAAGGCTTTGTGACATACAACACTCAGTGGAGCAAGTCTAACCAGTCCTCCTCCAAGGCCTATCAAGGTTTATAGCCACCACTATGTTACACACACACACCCGCAAACAACCTCAGTAATGAGAGGAAGCAAATGTTCAAAGAGAATCCTTGGGGGAAAAAAACAAACAAAAAAACACAAAGAAACAACACCTGTTCATTACGTCTTGCCTGAAATCAGTCATTTTTAATATCAGCAGCTTACTCTGAATAAGGCGGTGTCAAGTCAGCACTAGATCTTATTCGAAAGAAAAGATGTCTTTGTATGAGAATTCTAATTTGTTCTGTATTAACTACAGGATAAAAAAGAGTGAACTTAAACAGAGCCATCCATGGAGTAACAGCTACTAATGAAATGTAAAACAGGATGTGCCCTTTATTAACTTCACTTACACTGCAAAAAGTTTCAGTTTCTAACTTAAGACCTATTTGATTCCATATCAATAGTCTGCATATATAAAAGCATTGAGTGGAAAACCTCTGCATACGTACAATCTTGCAACAAAAGTGGGCTACAAGTGGTTTTGGCAAGATCAGTTGTCTTTGTAAGCATTTTAAAATTGGGAGCTAGACCTGGCTGAATGCATAATACCGGAACAGGTATGACATCAAATGTTTGCCTCTTACTCCTCCTGGCAGTACAGTATCTGCTCAGTTTTCTAGAACATACAGGTACCTGGTGGGAGAAGAAACACAGACATTACCCACTGCACTTTAGGTACGCCACTTCTTTATGAAACAACATAAACCATTTGAAACCTGTACGTAACATCCTTCTCGGCTACATTAACAGTAGCTATCCTCAACAGATAACTGCATCTCACCTCAACTAACTCTCCCTCTTAGGGAGAAACACACAGAACTACTGATAAAGAGCAACAAACTGGGCAGAAAAACCTGAAAAGCAGAAGAATCCTTCCTTGTAAGGGAAGGTGGAAACAGCTCTTTTTTTTTTGTGACGAGAAAGAAGAGACAGAAGTGGAAGACCCTCTGTCTCTTCATGTCTAAGAATCACCCCCCATCTTCCTAAACTGGGAGTCAGAGATTCCTCAGCTTAACCCCATACAGCCTTTTGCTGGAGCTAGTTGCACTCACCACAGACTCACCCACACTGCACCAAGGACACATTTACTCCTACTGAAGTTGCTTTGAGGCTCAGAGATTCTGCCTGACATGCAGTTAAAGATGGTCCCACCCTGACAGTGACTAAATACATACCTTCTGCAACTGGTTAGTATCAAGGCACCCAGCTGAGTCTAACTTCACACTCGAAGTGGACATCACAAATCTGATATTGTATAGGAACCACCCTCTTCCTGAGGGTGACTAAGACATCCTAACAATGCAAAAGACAGTTTCTTCTTCCTGACTTTAAACAGTAGGTCCTTACACCGACGTATATCAGTGTAGTTCAAGTGCTTCCTAGATTACTGGAAAACTGCACAATAACTTAAGAGAGAACTGCTAACCATTCGTAAGATGCAGAAAAGGCAAAATGAAACAGGTTCAGCTGTATTTGTTAGCTCTTTGAGACAGCTATATCGTAGGTATTCAAAGCACAACAGCTAAATAGATACAAAGCAATGGGGGGCAATCATTTTCAGGAAAGAGAAAGTCAGAATTCCCCTCAGTTCATGATACCTCATGCCAATAAATGATAAGCCTTGGCCTGTAGGTATTTCTATGATGGTGTTCATACTTGCTTCAGGAGACATTTAAATATTATTTTCCCTAAGTATTCTCCAAATATAATTGAGAAACAGATTAGGGAATCAAATTAACCCTTCAGCATTTTAGTCTCAACCTGCCAAAAGTACCTGTTCATTTACCTAAACTAGAATAAAGCAAGAGCAAAGTTACTGGAATTAAAATTCCTAAAACTGCGCACTATGTAAACATTTCAAAAAAAAAAGTCAAATTTAGCCTGTAAATTCCTTCAGAGTTCATTATGGTTTTGCTTATCAGAGTACACTGGATGCTAAACAGCACTAAAATTTGCTTTGAATACCTATGTCTGGTAAAGACACTGTGCCCTGAATTTGACATTCAGCTTTTATCTATTTCAAGGTGATCATCTACTTTGCAAATCTACAATGAAACTAAACAGTAGTTTTCAATCACACTTGACAGAAGTTTTTAAAATCAAAACCAGCCTGCTTTCTTAGCTTTAACTACTAAAATAGTGTTTCTGGACTTAACCCTTGACTTACTGATTACTGCTGTTAACTACTGCATAGATACCCACAGATACCATAGCTCATCCAAATATTTTAGAGCAGGATGAATCTTTTGTTATTTGCCCTGTTTTACCTAAGTCCTTTGTTTTACTACTGTTATGACTTTGTTTAGCAATTGTAATAACTCATTGCTATGACTTCAATTGGAAAGTTTTATCTATAGGTGGCAGGGTATCATTCACCTCTTTCAAACTAACACATGTATTGTCCTTTAAACTGCCTTACAGGAATCGCATCATGGGAAGGAACTGCACTGGTGGTCACCAGCTGCCAGCACACAACAACCACGCTTATTAACTTCTCCACTAATGTTGCCATCAACAGGGTGTTTCACATTAAGTTTGTATGAAGCCCTTCTGAATCCAAGCATTTTCATAAATGTATCCTGAGATACCAAACTCTGCCATCGCAACCAACCTTATCATCTTCCTCAGTATTTTATCTGCAAGATCAGTTCAAGGTTCTCCATTGTCCTTCCTTTGCTCCCATCAAGCATGCCAAAAATACTGCTTAGGGATCAATACCATAAACAAATCACCGAAATGGTTGAACTGACTAAGAATACCCATTTCTGCTCTTCAGAAAAAGTTACAGTAAAAATCATTCCCAATTGAGATACGATCCATCTAAATTGCAGTTTAGCAAGTTAAACAATTACATATTTTATTAGAAACAACATATATACCAGTAAACCTAAAATACATAAATGGGAAACAACGTTTGTCAAACACATCTTTCATTCTGGACATACGCTTGCTTTGCTAGACTCAGTTGAGCATGCCTCTGTAGTACGAGCAAGACCCAATCTAACAGGCAGGTGTTAGGATCGGTACTCTCCTTTCACTGTGAGTGACTTACGCTACACAGCAAAATCATCCGTACCCATGCCTTGTTGACAGGCAGTGCCTGCTACCACAGCAATAAGGTTTAAGAAAATCTACACTAACATCAAGCAGTAACATAGAGAGAGTAGAAAGCTATTCCAAGTTCATTGTGAACCAGTACTCCTTGCGACATTTGTAGGTTCCAACCAGAGTTTTAAAGTCACCTCCAAAAAGCTGCAGAGTAATGTAGAGAAAGATGTATTACTTTACAAGGCCTTTACAAGTTTCAGAAGTTCAATTTTACAGGCTTCTTTCACAGCTTAAGTTACTCTGATTACTTAAGCCAGGACTCCCGTCATCAAGAAAATCCTCATCAGCACCACGATGAAAGACAGCCTCACCCACTGGAACTCCAGGCTCAAAATCTTTTATCATTCTGGTAATTTAAGTGCTCAAGCCTACAGAAACATTTGCTTACTAGCTACTACAAAAAAAAACAGTCAATCAGCCTTAATAGGTTCGTAAGCACTTTTCCTATCTCCCGTAATTCCCACAGGCACATTCGTCCCTCCTGTATTTTACGTTTTCTCTCAACTTTTGGATTTTTATGACTTAAAACAAGAAAATCAGTTTCAACCTCATTCCTTGGTTCACAGCAACAGCAGCAATAAGTTAAATACATCATCACCACCTCAAGTTCACCCTGCTGCTGCTGTCTGGCAACCTAACAACCACTGTTGACAAATCTGTTACTGCAGCTCTTTGAATACATGTTCATAGCTCCTCCAGGAACTTAAAAATAAATTGGTTAAATTTCTGCAGTTTTAATGACCATTGTTTAGGCTCCATAAACAGTCTTCCCCATAAAAACACAAAATATGCACACTAAACACACAACTGTAGTTCATTATATCCAAAATTAGAAGAGATAGATGGCATAAGTTAGAGCAAATGTATTAGCAGATACAGAACAGACCAACACCATTCAACTCAAAGCTTATCAAAGAGCTGTGCACTGCTGTGCTTCAAGAACAGTAAATTATTGCCCTTCTTTATCCAGAATCCTAATAACTTTATAAACTCAACCACAAGACCATTTGTTTTCTAAGCATTATTATGACAAAATCATGTATTTAATATTCTACAAAAATGTTTCTTTGAAGAAGACAAAATCTGAGATCACGTTCTCAGACTGTCAGGTTAAGCACACCTAATACTAAGCACTTGGGTGTTAAAAAGGCATATATGCCATTATGAACACAAGGAACACACAATTGGGTTCACATTATGAATCAATTACAGAGTTATAGATTGCTCATATTTAGCTTCAAATTTAACTCTTAATTTGCAATCATTTAAAACTCCAACAACCTGCTAAAACTCAAAACAGTCTTGAGTGTCCAGCTACATGCTACCAACTTCCAAGTCGTTTCTCTAACACACTCTATTGTTCTTAAAAGATGTTTTACCTGAAAGAAAACTCCTTATGTTTTCTTCTGATTTCTTAAATGTATCTGAAATTCTAGTTCAGTTAGCTTCCTCTCTTCAGGTAAATTTTTCAATCCTAGTGAAAGGCAAGTTACTTATGAAGCGGTAGCAGAGACCAGAGCCACCAAAAAGTCTAACTGAACTGATATAATCAGAATTAAATTCCAAAATTCTTTGAAGTTGAGACGATCCATTTATCCGCCATTAAAGTAGAAACTCTTGTTGCATTGTCTCTTGCTACATGGCTGGCACATTAGATCCTTACAAAGTTTCTCAACAGTGTATCTTATTTCATAACGTATTAAGAAGAGGACTTAACAAAGTGGTTATTTGTGAGTATTTGCAGGCAATCAGTGCTACAGTCCTTTATGGGAGAATTAGATTAAATTAATTGTTCTTATACCTCTAGATTATACTGCTAAATTCTAGCAAGTATATAAGAACACCCCCTTTTAATCTAGACTAATTTTTAATGGTCTGATTTTGTTTTAAACCCAGTAAGCCAAAAGGAGCTTCACAACTCAAGTGACAGAACAGGAAAACTCTTCCCACAAATATGCTCTAGATACAGATCCCATAGAAGCCGCCATTTAAATACAAATCTAATTAAAAGTGAAGTAATATCCATTATTTCTTGGGCATAACTACTATGACCTGAAAAGGTTTCTTAGAAATCTCTCTCCATCTGTTGACAGGAAGGAAAAAGAGTATCAAGTAAAATAAAACATCCAGTTCCTCCCCCCCCGCCCCCTTCATCTCGCCCCCTGTTACAGCAGAAAAGCCCATATACAGTATAATCACAAGAGAACAGCCATGCAGTTGTTCTTGCAGTGTGGCAAACACACCTTAGCCTAGAAAATGTCAGAATTTGTCACTTGCTAAGCCGGCAGGGATGAGCCGAAGAACACAAGAAAGCTACTCATTTATGAGCTGGGCTAATCTTTTTTCTACTTTTCAGCCCACATCAGTAAAGCTAGCTGAAGGATTACGAACAAGTGAGCTCCCACAACTATCTTACTTTGGAAGAACAAAACAAAAAGCAAATCCGATCTGAATTACAATTCTGAGTCTTATTTTTAATTCACATGTTTAGTAAGCCTGTTATTCTGCAACTAAGTGAAGTCTTAAAATGCTCACAGATCTTAACACAAATGCTTTGCCAAGTACATCAATATAGTATTACAAATAACATAGCATTTCGTGCAGTGCTTGTTCACATTTTGCAATAAGTTACCAAAAATATTTTCCATTTCACTTAAAGGTTTATCAGAGCTACTGTATTTTTAACACAAAACATTGAAAAGTCTTATGCCTATTTTCTTATCCATTTCATCTACTTTCACAGATTAATTGAATTGACTTTGCTAAAAACCTGATACTGTAGTTTACTTCTGAAAATAATTCAACAATAAATCCATGGGGAACTAGAAAGTAACCTATAGCAGATCAGATATAGTGTTTATGTTCCAAAGACTTGGAATGCAGGTTGTAATGACATCTAAAAATTAAAGCTAAGAAATGTCATCAAGAAGCTATAAAAGAGGAGCAAGTTAACTACTGTATACTGCATGTTCCCTAAATAAATGCATTTCTGTCCTAACTAGAGATGTGCATTGTGAAATAAACTTACATGCCCATCTACTTTTCTGTCTTATTTCAAGTTATAATCACTACTTAACAGATCACTGGCAGACACTACCTACCTTTAGGACTGTAAAACAACAAAAGACAGTTTTGGTCTTGGTATCTTCCCAGGCACCAACATTATATGACTTTTCGATACATTTGGAACAAATTTGCTGGGAAAATACTTCTGGGGGAAAAGAAGTCTTTAAATTAATTCAATCTTGACATTTATCCTCCCTCTATCACTTCAGTTTTGCAATTCTGATAGAAGCATGATACAATTAACTCTCAGGAGAAACATCTCAAGCACATAGTCACTACATATCATTTTAGTGCCTTTAAGCTTCTTCCAGGTCAGAGCTCGTTTGTAGTCTTGGGACTATATGCGGACTTTGGTAGAAAACAAGTAAAAACTTCCTTCTTTCAGCCTGCCTGTTCAGTTCTGTGTGAAAATGCAGATAAATTTAACTACCAATAAATGAACAATCTGGAAAAAAAGCAGGTTCCAGTAGAAAAAAAACCTTTAAAATGAGTGAAAACTCATTTTGGGATATCGAACTCTCTACGTTGTTGTTTAGTATGTTGTGATAGCGATACAATAGCAAGGAATTATTTCACAAAATTAGTTTTAAATTCATATTAACCCCCACTGGGTTTTCACTGAACTTCACTAGAAAGCTGAATGACTTTTTGGTCAGACAGGGGTTAGTGAAACCCGGGGCTGGGGGGTTCAGGGAGAAGAATGGGAGGTGGGAGAAGGGAGGAGGAGGGTTAGTGTTACAGTGGGCTAAGGTATTACAAGCTGCTACTCTAAACTTGTTCACGGAAACGCGCAATGCACATCATGGTTTATTGGGATGACTTTAGCAAGATATTTTTCAAAATCATTTTTGCTAGGGTAAATAATATATACACATTTTGTGACAGCAATTCTAGAACACTGTATTTAAGCTACCTTCTCTTAGCCACCAAGAGAAGAGTGCATGCACTCAGAATAGTTTCTTACGGTTGGTCAGCAGTCATGCACTGGATTTGAACTTTGTTCTTTTCAGTTCTTCCCCCTATACTTCTCTGGCTTAAGAATTAAGTAGTAGACTTACAACTGTAAAGGAGGTCACAGGACTATAGCCAAATTTAAACATTTCAATTATTAAACTGCCTGTTACATTGCAAATGTGATGTTAACAAAAATGTGAATTGATTAAATTTATATATTAAAAACATTTGGAAGGAAACTTGAAGGAACACCCATGTTAAAGCTTTAGAAACAGGAGAAGGTCAAAACCACAAAGAAATTTTTAAAAATTCAGACAGAAATTGCACTCTTCAAATCATGAGAACAGTAATGTTAGTCCTCTAGCCATTTTCAAAGCTTGTTGATCAAAAATGGGAACAGAGTTTAATCTTTCATTACACTGGTACCAAAAGTAATGAAATCAGAGTTCTTGTAGAAGCTGTCTCATCTTCACCTACTACATTACTGCCTCTAAAGCAGACCTGAAGTTGTGGGAACCAGTCCCTAAGAAATACCTGCCTTCCTCTTTCCAACTCTACCAGCGTCCCTTCTCGGAATTCCTGTATCTCCCATCTATTTGCAGGTGCAGTAACTCTCCTGCTGGAGAGCATAACTACTCTCCCTGGAGGAAGGTCCCTCATCTAATCCAAGAGAGCAGAAGACAAGCACAGAATTACTTCTCTTACTGCTGAAATGGAAAACACCTTCCCACGCGGAAGCAATGTCAGATAGGACAAAACAGGGCCAAGAAAGGCCAGACACTAGGCAGCAGACCACGTTACTCACAACCATCTCAGTTCTCATTTTGTTGATGCATAAATTTGCAATTGTGATATGCTGTGGTACTAAAAATTACCTATCATTAGTACTCATCCCAGCCTTATTAGTGTGACAAAACCATGAAAAAGATTAATTCCAAGTTTGTTAGAATAGTGTTAGCTATTCACAAGATTTTATTACAAAAATGGCATGCATGATGTTAGAACTTTAGCCCTACCCTCACTGTCTGCTGCAGATGAATACTAGGGTCTGAGTTCCTCTGTTAAGCTTCCCCTAACCTAGTTTATGCTCACTGCCTACAAACCCAGTTGAGTGAAAACCAAAAACTTACATCATTACTGATTTAACAGACACCATCCGTTTCAAACTACATATACACACTCACATGAATGACATCATCCTCTTAACAGACTGTAAAAAAGCTAGTATTTAAATAAACCAAATTGTTTACCTGATCTTTTTCTTTGCCTCAAAAACCAGGTGAATCAAGCACAAGACAAACTGCCAGCATTGATTCTTTATGGAAGAAACAGTCATTTATCTACAGGTAAACAGGCCAGATGTTTCCAACTGATTTTCCTCTAGTCTTAAAGAAGGATAAACTTAACACCTTTGCTTTAGCATTAAGCTATCTCCACACACAAAAACAAGGCAGAGGCAATCTGCAGGAAAGGGGAGGGGAAGAGACTTGTCTAATTAAACCAGAAGAACTTAAGACCTGTGGAGCACAATAGGAACAATTAACATTGATACAAGAGGGAAGGTATAAGTAAACTCAATCACGAAGGTCACTGTGCTATCTCAGATGTAAACTAGTACGTCGTCATGCCATAAAACCTATTACCTTTAGGCCTACCTCAAAGGAGGTATGCCAGCTGACTCACCAACAAGCACTGGAGAACAAGAGGTGTTTCAGAAAAGTGTATCCACAAACTCACTCAGCAGGGACCTACTTAACAACGGATCTGAGAAAATTACAGGACAGACATTTGCTACAGCACCACCTATAAACCTCAACCATGATGGACCGTCCCATAACTGGAGATATCTTTTCAAGACTGCAGCAACTAGTTACTGGTTAAAAATATCAAGTAAGTCTTTCAGAATCAATGGAATCACAATCACAAAGTTGTATTTATTACATTTATTTAATCACAAACCTTATCCAAAAGTCCATAAGCAGCCAAGTCAAACTGCTGGGCTCTCTTAGAAGCAGTACCAATAAGGAGGAAGTGGCTGAAGTACTTCTAAATGTATTAATTAACAAGTACGTTGAATTCATAATGTTCTTTTTTTTAAATATAGTTATGCATGCATCAGTGCTCTCGATAACGCTTAGTATGACAATGCTGCACACACATGATTTGCTTTGAAGAGGACTGTATGTTTATAGTATTGATGAAATGGATCACAGCATACGCTTATTTTGTAAGTAACATTTTTCTTTGAAATTTCCTTAACAGTACATGCCAGCATGAAGTGATGTGATAGGTGGCTTCCATGACAGTGAACTAAAAGCAAGATAGCCTAAGTCACATCTATCCAATCCCCTAAAAAAAGAGTATGAGGTCAAAAACAAAAAAAAAAAAAAAAAAAGAATGAGCTTTTTTACACGCTGAATGAGACAAGAACTGCCTCATTCAAGTCCTGCCTCAATGAGTATTAAGAAGGAAAGGCCCTTCTTTAAACAACTAAGAGAAGATGTAAGTTAGATATACACATTTGTTGGGGCTAACCTGCAGTACCTAGCAAGTTTGCCAGGTTAAAACTAGAACTAAATCATTTGTCAGATAAAAATCATGGTTCTTTCAAATGCTTCTAATATGTAATACTCATCAGTAGGTCTCAAAACATGGTAGGAATGAGGAAGAGTATTGTTCTAAAATAACTAATACAAGAAAAACAGACGTTTAACTCAACCTAAGCTAAGGGCACCAAAATGAAGCCAACGTAATACAGCTACTGCTCAAATCACACCACTGCATTTGCAGTAATGGCACAAGCCTTCCGTGCAGAAGATGACCACATGCACACTCCTGCCAACTTGGACAACACTTATAAGTAAGAATTCTGAAGAAATAACTTTAGGTACTTGAAAACTAGTTTTAAACAGGTCAGGATTATGTCTTAGTGTAAATACCCATTTTTAAAAACTTAAATTGAGGTGTAACCTACTCTGTCAGGCAGATCAAAAGACAAAGCAACATCACCCATTAATAAACACCTATGCTTACACCACCCAAAAGCCACATGAGAAGCCCCATTCCCCTTATGGCAGGTAATAAAGTAGCTCCTGAGAAAGCCATTCAACCCAGGCAACGCTTGATCAACTGAAGACATTTTTAGTAGACAGGTTGTTCTGCCAATGATATTTAAGCTCTTAGAAAGAGGAGACCAGTTGTAACATCATTAACAGATCAGCATGTATAGATAGTACATAATTTACAACTTTTCTATAATAAACCTCACAGAAGAATCCCAGAATCATTTTGATTAACACACATGGCTGGAAACTCCCCCAGACGCTATACAAAATATGAAATTATTATTTATTAATAATAATTACTGATTTTTATTGTCCTCCAGATTTCCTAAATTTAGGCCTAAGCAGTTCTTATTTTCAGGCTGACAAGTATTTCAGTGTTCGCTTCACAGATGTTTCAGCAGCCCTCCTGCAGTCTTTGCCTTTAGTTTAGAAAATGGGCCTGGAGTTCACAAAAGTAGGGGAAAGCTGACCAAAATAAAACTATTTAAAATCTGCTCTCCTTCCTACTACAGTAATTCCAACCACTCTAGTTCATGAATACCAGAAGCAGCTAGAGAAGGCTGTAAATAAACTTTGGAAGAAACATACACAGCATATTTCTGACCTATAGGGAGGCACGGGTTTTCCAGCTATTGTTTGCCCAGAATATTTTGCAAGGGGGTACAAACACATTATAATTAGCACTGATGGAAGTTGGTTATAGAGTTCTTGAAGAAATACAAGGTTGGAGTGTTGGGCACGACAGTCAACAGATGTTAATTCAATAGCTGTCCTATTGATAGCAAGTTGGATAGACAAAAAAACTGAGAATAGACAAAGAATACAAACAGAGCACTCAAGGCTGGGTGTAGCATAGGAAACAGTACAGGCGGAAGAGTCAGCAATACATGCAAGACAGACCTTGCTTACAGTCATAAAGGTAAGTATTAATGCCTTTTTCTTTTGTAGAACAGAAATTAACAAATTACTCCAGTACAGAAAGCAACTGTCATCAGTTCAAGGACAAAAATCAACTTGAGTTATAAGGAGGCAAGTGTTTTATTGGATTCTTCATTGCTCTTAGCCCAGATACAATTTTAGACACAGGCATGTAGTGAACACATCCATTGAATCCTGTAACATCTACTCTAAGTGAATGAACTACATCTTATAAAAAAAAGCCACTACCCTTTAATTTAATTTTGGGTAAATTAAAACCAAATGCAGTCTCATCTGTGGCCATCTACCAATCAAAAACTGGACTCCAGAAGGGAGACAGACCCCAGAAAAGGCAAAACCTCAACCTGCTTCAGAATTACTCATGTTCAGTGTTGTACTTGCTCTGATCAACACTGAATTCAGGTGGGAATGCCACGAGCCACAGGAGAGCACTTCTGCAAGCAGCCTTTCCTAGGTGCTTCATCTGATCCCTATTGTATTCCCCAAATCCTTTGTTCTGTCACCTTTCTTACACAACTTTAAGTCTAAGCATCAGTATTACCCCCATGATGCAGCAGTACCCGAGCCATATTGTTCAAGAGGGTTTCCAAAATCTTAGGATATTATTTTCTACGAATGTGGCACAAGAACAGTAATGCAATTAGTCCATATACTAATAGGAACTACTCTGCTGTGGTCACCACAGAAAGCAGTGATTCTCTCTTCTTGTGTGTTCACCCATAACCCAGTCTAACCAAGAAGTTACATGAACAAATAATAGTACTGAGCAACAATACAGGGGGTTCTCTATATTTCAGAGAATCTTACGTATGAATACCCACACAAAAATGATAATTCTTATCTAAAGTGTAAATAAAATAAATTCAACAAGTGAATATCTAAGTCAATAAATTGAAATGGTTATCAGACAAAAAAATTCCACCTTTGCAACAGTGACTGGTCACTTCTCACTGTCAGACAAATCAAGATCCACCCTGCAGAAAAATAAGCCTCAAAACAAAATGTGAGATTTGTTTCATTTCAGAAGGTTTCTGCACCATTAGATTCTTCCCTAAAGAGACTTCATTGTTACAGCAATTAGTATTCCTCCACCCCAGCAAAGGAAGAAAAAAAAAAAAGCTATGAAAGGGTAATCTAGCCATTTCGCAGCTTTGCCTCCTTACTCCACCCAGTCTCTTCTCTGCTCAATGGCTGCACACAGCATCCATAAACATGGTAGTATCAAAAGAAACACATAAAAATGAGATCCCTGAGAAAAAGCTTGAAATTTGCAATAAATATTTCTGTTTAAAAATGTTTTCTTTGTTTAGTTCCCTAACATAGTTGTCCTATTTAACAAAATTATTCTAAGGGCAAATAACATTTTGAAGCAGACCCTCCCTCTTCCGAAAACCAGCCGAATGCTGCACAATCATTTACAAAATTATCATCACTGAATGTAGGTTCTTTAAGCCTCATCTCCTAATACTATAAACAATATTGTCATAGGAATATACACTTAAAAGAATCTCCACGTAAATACATAATTCAGCCAGGTCAGTATGCCCAAACCTTTATTTACAGTAAATTAGCATCTATTAAAGATTTTTAATATAGCTTAGATTAACCTTCCACCATCCCCTGGTTAGGTAATTCATTATGAATTGACTTGACCTGCAATAACCAAGCCCTCTGCTGCAGCACTATCAGCAAGGAAATTTTACCAGTGATACTATGGCAAAGAAAGGGAAGGTGCCACATTATTATTGGTATTAAAGGTCAAGTTTAATTGTATCCACCTTAAACAAAAAAATAAGCAAATCTCACACCCACAGAACTGAGTAAACCCTAAACTTTTTAAGGGAGGCACCACTCCCACCCCCAACTTCCATCAAAAGCCC
>NW_009630118.1:36923-37574 GCF_000690535.1 Cariama cristata
CGTGCTGAAACAAAAACTCAAGAGTAGCACTAAATAGAGCATTTTAGCAAATTCGATTGCTATTAAAAGATTTTCGAGGAAGGTCTGTGCGACTGTGGACAACCAGGCTGTGATATGACCCCAAGAAGGAGAGATTAGACCTCCCTCCCCCGTTTCTACTGCAGCTGGTTCTGAAGGTCTGAGCCACCTCCTATCAATGCTTTCCCTGCTAGATCACTGCAGGAAAACAGGGTGGATGTGAAACAAATTCTTAAAATAACACCTACTCCTTTCCTCCGTATTATCAATTCTCGTTTTGTTTTCTGTGCTGCGGCCGACTCTGGAGATCTGGGCCATCTCCTGACAAACGCCTGCCTTGCCCTCGAGAGGACGGGGGAGAGGAGAACAGGAGGAAACCCTCCAGGAGGAATTCGGGGAAGGGATGCTCGGTATCCTCTCGGCACACATACACCAGACTCCTCGCCCCAGACTATTTTTTTTATCATTATTTGCGTCTGGCCCATCGCCTCCTCCCCGGGATCTTGCTAAGTCACCAGAAGAAATGAAGCGGCCTAAAGGCGGGGGGGAGGACACGAAGGCCGGGAGAGCCGGAGCCCACGGCAGGGGCTCTCTCCCCCTCACCCCACCCCGCTCCCTTGTCTGGCCCACTCC
>NW_009630119.1:0-10003 GCF_000690535.1 Cariama cristata
CGCAGGCCGCCTCGCCCGCCCGGGGGTCCGTGGCCCAGCGCAGGCCTCGTTTCCAGCCGCTTCTCTGTAAATCGCCGGAAGATATTTTCCTGAATTCAGTTTACAGATGGATAATTTACATTTTCTATTTCACTGGCGATGTCGAGGGAAAACCTTCCCGGCTGTGAGAGGGGTACCGGCAGGGAGGCCCGGGGCACGGTGTGCGGGCGGCGCTGGGGTTTCCACAAAGGTGCACTGTGGCTACCACCGAAGCAGCTGCCCAGCCAGGCTCAGGAGTGAGGGGAGAGAGGGGCCACAGCGTATTTGCAGAATTTACCGGTCAGGACCAGGATCTGCAAGTGCAGACAAATGCTCCCAGGTGCCGGAGGTCAGGATCAACCGCTGTCAGCTCAACAGGGTCAGGTTCTGGTAACACGGAGGGCAGTGTCATAGGGCATCCTCCAGCCATCCTGTTTGCCTAATCCTGCTTAAGCAAAGCCCGGCTCTGGCGAGGTGCTGGATCTGTGTTCAGAGCCTTGCTGACCCACTCATGTCAAGTGCCCTGCGGGGTTAAGGGCCATAGGGCAGGGTTAAGGGGCAGGTTACGGTTTTGAACCGCAAAAGACAAGTGTATGGATGCCCCTACGTGTAGCAGTGTTTTATCATGCTGTAAAAGTGATTGATGGGTTTAAAGCAAAGTTTTGTCGTTTTGTTTTTGTTTTTGTTTTTTTTAAATTTTGAAGCCTGTTTCATGTGTTTAAACATATTTAGAAAAGAAAAATAACATCACATACTAATCGAAATGCAACCCACTGAGCTTTTCAAAAGCAAGTGTTTTATTTTAAAATTCACGTGGTATGCTGTTGTAAAGGTTTGGCATGATCTGATGCTTGTTTCAGTGGGATTGGTCCTGTAAAGCTGCTTGTGATCAGGTCAGCAGGAAAGTCGTGGAATTGCACCCAAGGAACTAGAGATGGCAAGAGTTGAATCCATAATTCTAGTCTGCATCCCAAGCGGGTTTTATTCGGTTTTCGTTCTGTTAACAGTTTAATTGAATTTCTTATGCGAAGGTATCAGTGCAGGAGCCTGCTTTCCAAAAAATAAAATGCTCCAAATTTTTCATAATGATTTCAGTAAGTGACAGATTTCACAAAACTGGCTAAATTTAGTCAGACAAATTGAAGAAAGTCATAACTTGCCATGTAAAAATATATCAATAAAAATTACAGAGCATGCTGACTTCTGCATTCAAAGGCATGTTTTAAGTTGTATTAGCAGCAAACATAGTATTTTCCTTTTTAAACTTGCTTTTTCAGGAATTCAGCTGAATAGAGGTTGTGCAGGTGCCAAATCTGAGTGCTCAGGATTCCAGGATTTAGGCCTGGATGTGTTTGCAGGAAAGGGATCTCTACAAATACGACTTCTGGGAGTGGTAAAACCGATGTCAGTGTGATCATCTGATTATGAAGGGCTGTAAGATAAGTCTTTAAAGTTTTGGATCTTCTGTAGATTGTTTAGGAATGAAATGTGATTTTTGACTGCATTTTTGTGTTTCTCGAAAGGGTTAAGTGTCCCAAACAGCTTGAGTAATGTCAAGTTCTCATAGAACCTTTTGACTTCATTGGGAATTGAGAGCACTTTTGTCTCCTGAGGGTCTGGTTCAGTCAGCATAATTAAACTTATAAATTCTGGGGGGAAAAAAAAAGGTCTGGAAACTTGGTGGGAAAAAAGTATTTCATTTAATTTCTCTAGATCACTGTTTCTGATTTAATAGAAATAATAGCAAGACTACTTTCTGTAGTATCAGTAACCTGGTTTTAATTTCTGAGCAGTTTTCTAATCCCTGTGTTTTTGATAGAAACGGAATGTAAAAGAAAAGTACTGTCACATCTACTGAGTATTTCACATTTTAGAATATTAAGGCCCTGATCTTGTAATAAAGTAATCCTGTGTATTGCTAGTATGCATTTATAAAGCTAGAATTGCAGAATTAGGGTCTTAAAATGTTCATGATTAAAGTATATTAAGTGGTGTATTTGATAAAGAAAGCCCAAGTGTCTTTTAGTTAAACTTATTTTTCATAAGAGCCTTAATACTGGAGAGAAGGAAAAGGACTTGTCTCCATTTGAAAGCACTTTGAAATCTGATGGAAATATAGCCAAACACCTTTTTATTTAGGTGTTAGAGCTTTCCAAAACGTTTGTTGCTTAGCCTTTCTTACCCAAAGAGTGAACCAACAGCTGTTATGCAAATTGATGAAAACACTTGGAGAAAAAAATAGTTTCTATGCATTTTAGATTAACTGATGCTGCAACTTTGCTTATCAAGACTTAACAAGATTTCCTGTTTACTGTTTTAATGGCTTTAGAAGCACGAACGGTGCTAAAACCATTATTTTTAACAGTGAATAATTCTAGAACTTCAAAATTATTTTCCAGTGAATGGCAGTTTTCGTTGTTTGATTTATGCAGCATCTTCAAGTCTCTTATCATTTAAAAATCTCCTTATAGCAACTGTGGCTTAAACTCTTTAAATTCGGAATACCTAAATGGATGTACACGTATCATGTACACTTGCAAGTTATTGTATTACCTTTTTTTTTTTTTTAATCATGACTTAGGTGCAATTACTGTTGCTCTGGGTTGAAATTTTGTAGGCAGAATTGGGCTATGGCTTTACAACACTGTTCAGATATTGCTCTTTTATTTATGCCCCCCTTTGTCAAACACAAATCTGAATATTAAACCTTTTGAGGATGTAGGATACCAGAAGAACATTTTGCAAAACAGAGTCTCCTGAGCTTTCAAGCAGTTAAGCCGGCCCTCAACACTACATTTTGTGAGTAACTTTATGGGCTTGAACTTGATCACAGATTATCGATGATATATATGTGCAAGTCCAGTAAAAGACATGGTCTTCTACAAGCATTTATAAACACCTGCTTTTTAAAACCTGGAAAGGTAAGGTTGCTCCCCATCAGCTTTGACTGGAGAATGCTATTGATGAAGTCTGTGGAAGAAGTTTGAGGTGTTTTAATAGAAATTTATCAGTGATATATGCCAAATCTGCACTACTTTGATTACACATTTTCAATTCTATCATATTAATTTATTTCCGAGGAAGTTTTATTCAGATTTCCAAAAATGTGTTCAGTTGCAATGACCGTGAATATTTTTTACACTGGCAGCGTTCAGGTACAGTTTCCAATCCTTTAGATTTCAATCTGATGCTATCGATGTGTGGCTTGCTAGAAGCATTGTGATAAATGGAGATGAAATAAAAAATCCCAAATAATAATTATATAATATTTACATAAATGATGACTTTGAGGAGGAAAACCTGTGTTGAAGAGGATAGTTTTGAAGTTGGCGGGACATCAGTCATTTTAATGGGAGCAGGAGCAAACCAACTTTTTAAAATCACATTTCTAAAGAAAATAGTTCCACAAAATGAACTTTCACAGGCAAAGTAAAATATTTAAAAATTTTCAAGCCAACCTTTTTCTGGAAAAAATGTCAGCTCTTTGTATTTTTGTTTGCATGAATATAGCTCATGCTGCCTTCCGTTCCAAGTGATACTAGAATGGTTTAGGCAAGGCAATAATCCTTAGGTCCTGTACTTCACTTTTAAGTGAATTATTCATTGCTTCTGTCTCTGCAGATGTAAAAATGTGTCTGTTATTTATTGGGCTAAGTTGTAGCTTTATGAAATCTGCCATGCTATTTCATGTGCAATATAATAATACTTTATACAGTGAGTCAAATTGTACTGTATGTCTGATATACACTGACATTTGCTGCTTCACACTTAAACTGGTAGATTTTTCTGCATGTGATTCTATGCCTTTCATGGCAATATTTTTGAAATTACCCCAATTATTAGAAATCCTAAAAGGAACCAGAACTATTAAGCGACTGTCAATGGAATTTCAGAGAGCTAAACGTATTACTATTTATTAGCATAAAACCAGTAACTGAAACTGTCGTACTCATTTTCAATGAGTGTACATAATTTCAGGTAAATTAATATTATTTTTTTTCTCTTTTTACCATTTGCAAGTAACTTTTTGATGTGAATGTGTGTGCCTCAGTATCTCAGTAAACAACTGCACACTCTTTGTTGTTCCAGCGTATGTGAGGGGAAAATCTATCACTTGAATGAACAAATGCCTGTTCATGCATAAGGATGATCTCTTTACAGATACATGAAAAGTTTTTCCATAGCGCCAACAGGCAAACATCTGCTAATTCTATATTTTAATGTAAACTAACCTACAGAAATAGTCAGAATCTGCTTTTTAACGTATTCTTAAATATATATTGAAATTTTTATGTGCCTTTCCACATTTCCTAAGAAATCTCATGTGTTCCTTGGCTCTCTCACCAAAAGTCCAATCATGACTTTGTCATTAAAATGAAATTTATACTAAAAATGTAATAATAAATTCTAATTCCTCATACCCTTTCAGCTGTGCCAGAAATCCTGTATCTGTAGCAGCCAGAAGAATTTGATAATATTTTCCCATAATACAGTGAAAGAAATGACAGCCAGAAATACGTCTTCCTGGTACACCTCTACCATTATGTAGTTAAGTAAAAAAACCAACAACTGTGACTATAGTTAATATAACAAAATATATTTATTGTATATATTCACCTCTTATGCAGATATTAGAAATATATATTCTATCTGAAACCAGAAGTTCTAGTTTTTTATGAAATCTATGTGTGGAGACATGTCTTTTCAGCTTTTACCGTTATTGATCTGATGCTGCATAATGCATATCGTTAAAACTTTTGGATGGATTTAATCTGTCTGCACAGTTTGTATCATGAGATGAAAGCGCTCGCTGTAAGGAATACCTGAAGAAAATGACTTTTACCTTCCAGTTATACTGCATGGCTTTTTGGCAAATCATCGGTAATTCTGTTTCCTGTATGCACTTCATGTGTACATGTTCTGAATATATGAAAGGATTACTCACTGAAATGAAAATATTTTTGAGCACTGAAATTAAGTTTTTTCAAACATAAATAGCTTAAGGTAGGAAGTAAATATAGTCAATTTTGCCGTAAAATAAAAAACCCTAGCCTTATGTAGAGCTGATCAGTATTTTTTGAAGTGGAAGATGGTGACATTTTTCAAAATGAAACATGTTCAGGGAAACATACCCGTTTCACTAGGAAGGTTTTTCTCAGGTTCAGCTTATATGAGAGAATTGCCCTAAAATAGTTAAGTGGTGAGAGTACTTCCTTAAATCACTGTATGGACTTGAATGTAGATCTATGATCAAAGTGGATGAAAACTGAGCTATAAAACCATTGGCCGTCAGTTGGATTCTTTTTTTATCCAACTTATAAATACGACTTTTAAGTTATTTTACAGAGACGATTTTTGACCCTGGATTTGTATGAATATCCTCTTCATTCTGCTGTCCTGGCTTTTGTTTGAGATTTCTGTTGTTGAGAAAGGTCTCACTTTATTTTTATGCAACATAGGAAGAATATTTTACATTCTGTTTTTGGGGAGGAAGGCAGGAAAACTGTTTTCCTTTCAATTTTAGTCTTTTCATATTAAACAATAGCATGCGGAATAAAAATGTGCTTGAAATAACACATGCACTAGTGAATCCAAAGAATATAGCTGAGAAAAATGTCAAATGTGAGCTACGCTTTTTTAAAAACGTATGTGCTTTGATTTAGTAAGGCAGGGAGAAGATCCTAGTCTCCAGTGCAAGTGTATTAATACCAGGGATTTCTTTCTATGCAATATTATGGTGCACCTGGGTTTTTTTAGGGATTAACTTAACTGGTATAATTCATGTATTGGTGTGTATAGGATACTCTGTTCAAAGTGTCATTAAGGAAACTGTATGTCTTAAATAGTGTTATATCTTTAGGCTCTTTTTTGTCCAATCTGACTTCACTAAATCAGAGTCATACTCCTTTGAATAACAGTAACAAGACAATACTTCATAAAATTAACGTAATGAAGTCTCACACGTTATACTTTACTCTTTATCACCTTCTAGGACAAAAAATTGTGTTACTGTTGTGAGTTTTAAAATCTTTGTATTTCTGTATCTTAAAAATAAGCCAAATTGTATTGTACTTTTAAATTCAAAACGCTAATATGTATGTTTTCAAAGCTGATCAAAAGTAGTAAAACTGAAATTGGTTGGGATTACGCGTGAATCCAGTTTCTAAACTGTGGTCTAACAAACATTGTGTACATCCTGTAACTGTCTTCATGGAGGTGCACCCTGACGTGAAGTTCACGCTTTTTAAGGTTGATACGAAATGAGCTCTACCTGGGTGCAAAACCTGCCTAGATCTGGACATGAATCCGTGTTGTAATGCAGGAAAATTGATGGCTGTGACAGAAAATTGCTGCTCTTGGAATGGTTTAAACAAACTTAACTCCTCCCTTATAGTGCTACACAAATTATTTCTCTCTGTAATGGAGGTGCTGTCTGTTGAAGACAGTGTTCTTTAACATGCAAGTTTTTATTACTGTTTCTCTGATTTAGCTTGACTTTGTTTAAAAAAAAAGTAAGTTGTTTCTTAACTATGTACTTAACTAGTAAATTACTTTTGGTTGTAGTTTGTTCTGCAATGTTTATATTTTATCAAGTCATGTCTGTTTCTAATGTTTGTAAAAGTAACCTAATATCACCAAAAGTTTAAAATCAATGTTTTCTAATAATGCCTTGTAATTTACCTAGCCTTACAGTATTTCACACAATTTTCCACCAAAACTGCATCTAGTCACTGATTGTCACAATTACGCAAAATATATATTTATAAACCCATAGCTTCTAGCTGTCATTAAAGATTAATGATACAAATTGTGAGCACATGGTGAATATAAACCTTTTTTTTTAACTGACAAACCATGAGTTCTTTTTTTGTTGAGGATCTGAAACAGTTATGTTCCAATTTATCCCTTGTGCGTATATGAAAACATGTTGTGATGTATCTGCACATCTGAAGACAAATTTCGTAATATTTGGGCCAGATTTTCCAGCTAACTTGTCTTCAGGCAGTCTCCATTAAGAGTGTTCTCTATGGAAGCTGCAGTATACTGAGTTACGTTGGTAATCTCGTCATCTGAAGTGTAACTATCTTTCAAGAAGATATGATGACATTATCGGTGGGCGTAAATGTATGTAGCTGTCTTGTACAGTCTTGTATCGTTAACACAGTTTCAGACATAATTTAGCAGTCTGTAGTTCAGAAGGGGATGCCTGTACTTCAGCTGTTTGCTCTTTCCTGGCTTTGCTACCAACAGTTGAAGCGTTCTCAAGTGCAATTCAACATTTAGCTGCCAAAAGCCTGTGCTAGGTGCTAGAAAGTACAGAATCACCAGTCTTTCAGGAGAGGAGGGAGTGGCTTTCATAGAGGGAAGACAGAGATATGTGAAAAGAGTTGAGATTTTAAACTTTTTTTAAAAAAATAACATTTTAAATTTTTCAATGCTGAAGGGCTAGGAGGAAGGTTTCTAAGCCCCATGTATATTCAGCGGGAACTGCAGTCAAGCTGTTTCTTTAACCAGCACATGCCTTGTGCTGCCGAATTGAGCTATCTAGGTATTGGCTAAATGAATCATCAGGACTTTTCCAAATATTCTTTGGTAATTGCTGACTTCAAAATATTTGTTTCTTGAATTGTTATAATGCACAAATTTTCACAGTCTTTCACTGTAGACAGCATCTTGTCTTACAATGCCAAGAACAGTTTTCAGCTTTTCTTAAACAGACACTTTTTAAGCCTTCTTTATAACACAGATAAAAGCCATATAGCTGTAAGGAGAAAAAATGTTACATGTTTGTTCTCATGTAATTAGTACAACTTATTTTTCTATTCTCTTTCAGAAACATCTACTTAGTTGTCTCATTATTATTATTATTATTAAAGATAATAATGGTTTCATGTGTTTCTTTGGAAGGGCAAAGTAAGTAAAATGTAGCCCCAGATTTCATTTTTTTTTCCAGAGGGAATGTTTTCTGATTTAATGTCTATCTAATCTTTTTGTTCAAGTGAAAATGAACTCTTAGCTCATGTAAATTACAGAATCCGGAACTGTTTTCTTAAGGTACCATTATATAATATTAGACTGTAATAATTAGAATAATATAGTGTAATTTCCCTTTACTTTTTGGTAAAGCATATGCTTTGAATTTAAAACTGCTGTTACGCTTGAGTGATCCTGAAGTAATGAGATTACAGTTCTGGGTGAAGATTATAATGAAGTCATGGTGCTCTAAAGTGGAAAAAAAGAATAGTTCTAGTTTGTTCTTTAGTCTTGGATTAATTTTTCTTTTCTTTTTTTCTCACCCTTACGTGGGACAAAATATGACTACAGTAATTCATCTGACTATTAATCAGAATTACATACAGTAGGTAGACAGAGTCTTATTAACAAGTGTTAAAATGTATGAAGTATTCGTATAGTAGCAGTACTACTAATGATAATAACAAGCCCTGTTTCTTAATGTCCTCTCCAGGCGGTTCTTGGACTCTCCCAACAATTTTTGGTCTGAGTGATGAGTGGAACTGGCTGCGAGGACGTGCTGGATGCTGTGGCTGTCTCAAATGGGGGAGCCCCTGTGATGGGCAGAGGGGGTGAGAGGGAGGAGGATCAGGTACAGAGAGAAGGGAGAGCGAGCAAGAGCCTGGGGAGCTACGAGGTCAGCTCGGGTCCTCGTGCAACCTCATCCCAAGAGCCCGTGCTGTTGTCGTGGTCTAAAGCTGTGGTTCCCAACCCTTCTTGTGACCTCAGGATGACTGCCTCTTCTTCCTCGCAACTCTCCGTGTATACAGGGGCAGGTAGAAAGGAGAAATAGGGCTCGTCTGTGCTACCTCTAAAGAGTGGTCCTTTGCCAGACTATGTTAGATTCCCCATTAGGAATACTGCTTTAGATCACGTAGAAGCAGGGACATGCATTAAAGGCCCTTGTTGCCCTTTAGTTACTCTTTACTTCCAGTATGTTCCATAGGTTTAGACAAAAAAATTCTTATCAACTTTTTGGACAGCTGAATCTTCTTTTGCGTTTACCAGGCCAACCTGATGTAAGAAATGCCCTTTAGTCTAATAGAAAGATGCAAAAATGTTTCACTTGTGGATGAGGATGATACATTGCGGTAAAAAGAGAGCTGTGCAGTGGTGGTACTGCACCAGTTTTATCTCTGGCTTTGCCTCACCAGTTGTGGCACAAGTGGGGGGTTGTCGGAACAGACAGGAGTTACCGGGAATACTTAATTCTCTGTCATTTTCTCTTGATCCAGACCTATGCAGTGAAAAAGGGAGAGGGGTGATAGGGGTGTTAGCTGAAAAACAGAAGTACTCTTAAGTCCTAGGAAGTGCAGACTCATCCTCCTATCTTGTGGACTGATTTTCGTGGTTAGAGAAAGGTACAAGTGCTGTACCTCCATTACAATACATCTCTAAGCAAAACACATTCAATAGCATAAATAATTAAACACTATAAACAAATGACGAATAAAACAGCCTAATAGCAGAGGATGTAGGACACTTGTACTGCATTAGAATAGATCAGGACTGAAGTGATTGAATTATGCTTTGTCAGGAAGAGAGGACTATCAATGTTGTGAGGCAAACTAATCAATCCACATACCACAGACTAAATTCTCCTGCCAAGGACTGCTCCTCTAAGGCTGCGTCTCAAATAGCGTGGGGGAAGTGGAGAAAATCACACTGAGGATGCTCCTAAGCTGCTCTCAAAATCTGTCTGTGCCATCTGCAGCGTATCTTGCTGGTAATTTACATTGATAGACATTGGTTGAGAGTCTTTTAATATTGTCTGACATCCTTGAGGTCATAGTCCCTGGAAATGGCTTGCCAAAGGATGTTCAGTTTTCCATCGGTCCGGTCACGTTGCACCACATTGAAACAAGTTTGTAGAAATGGCGCTGGGTTATGTAGATGACTTTTGTGGTCTCTCCCAGTCTGGTGCAGCTTCATTAATGTAACAATAGTTTCACCTCTGACTTTGGTGGAAGAG
>NW_009630119.1:10034-10241 GCF_000690535.1 Cariama cristata
TTCCCAAAGCTCCCAGTCAACCTCTGCTCTGTTATTGAAAGGCTCCTATTGACTTAATGGCTGGCATCATGTTTGGAACTTGGTAAAATTTTAGACTGTCCATGCCCACCCCTTCCCCACCAGGCCAAATTTTAGGTGTGCCACAAGAAGGGGGAAGAGGAGACCAGGCGAGAAGAAAGATGATGGGTACAATAAAACGAGGTGTAA
>NW_009630120.1:0-264 GCF_000690535.1 Cariama cristata
CGCAACCCGGCCGCTATTTTTCTTGCAAACGCAATTTCCCTAACCAAGGGCTGGAAAATCCAGCTGGGATTTACACCACACGCCGCAAACCCGGCGCTCCCGCCGTAACACCGGCTATCGCGACGCCCCGACAGCGTCGTACCGACCCTCCGACTGCTGCCAAGACGTAGGGGTTACATCGGATTGTTATCACAAGATTTTTGCAACAAGATTGTCTCGTGATTCCAGATTTGCACCGTGCCTGGAATAACAAAGTCCTGCCCC
>NW_009630120.1:289-1101 GCF_000690535.1 Cariama cristata
CGTAACGTTATTTAACGGTCAGTGTTATCCTGGCGTTCCCCTGTTTAACATCACGCGGCTCGGGATCCCCCCGATGGATCCTTCTCCATCTCTTTTTGCTGCTCCCACAGGGTTCATCCCCTGTCCCGCAGCCCCGATACCTGCAGGTTCTTTTTTCCTAGACCCAGAGCAAGGAGCGATGCCCTGGGAGGAGTTAAAAGCCCCCGTTTGTATCGTGCGTAGGGGGAAAACAGCGAATGGAGGCTTAAAACATCAACCCTCAGCCCAGAGATCCGCTCATTTCCCCATGCCCGTTATTTAATCCCCTCTCTCTCTGACACCAAACCTTTCCATCGCCAAACCCGCCCCATCGTTTCGCACACAAACACCCCCAAAACTCTGTCACACACACACACACATCCCCCCAAGTCCATCAAACCAAACACCCCAGGGAGCAGTCAAAGCGGATGGATGCGGAGGAGCAAAAAGGGAGGAGAAAGGGTGAAAAAAAAATAAACCAACCGCAATTCCAGGCAAACGCTGACCGGCTCTGCCCCAGCCAGGCTGCTGGGAAGGGGGGGACCCAAATCCTGGGGTGTGGGACCAGTGACAGGGACACACGGGGAGCAGGATAGGACCTCTTCGGTGCTGAGAACACCACCCACACCAGTAGAGCCCAGTGCCTGCTCCAAGGGCAGCCGTGGCATCGTGGGATCCTGGAATCTCGTGTCCCAGGGTCACGCTCATCCCTGTACCAACCTGCCCAGGCCTCAGCCCCGGCCTTGGGGAGGGAAAAGCTACAAATCGGATTCAGGGGGAAAAAAAACCCAGAG
>NW_009630121.1:0-1326 GCF_000690535.1 Cariama cristata
GCCTTCGTCCGGAAAGCGGCACCCCCCGCAGCTCGTTGCGGGGTTATATGCCGTTGTGGGAAGAGGCCTGCAGTCGTGGGTTGTTTCAACCGTACCTACGAAGTTCAGGGATGCTGCAACTGGGGGTCGACTCAACATCATAAACTGCCTTAATTAATACTTCGTCACAGGACACACCGCCTGAATCTGCCGCAGAGGCACCAGCGTTTACTCCTCCAGCACTGGTGGAGACTTTTGGCACAGGCATTATTTCACTCGCATCTGAGTCCAAATCAGCCCTGGTCCAAAAGAAAACCCACGCTCTGTCCTGCTCAGTCATCTCACAAACATCCTACACGGTCTTATTAAGTCCAAATCACAGCAAGAATACACAGAAAGTTGGTCATTTTGGTCAACACATCTGCAAGAGGAAAGGAACGAAAGTTAATAGAGCACAGTATTTTTATAGTCAGGTTCAGGGATGTTTTGCCTTTTTTTTTTTTAAACAGATCTTGCCAAATAGTTTTGACCTTGAATCACACATAAAATGGCTCATAATCTTTTGAGGAACAGCCCCCAGGCTCTAAACCATTACATCGCTAAAGCAGCCTCCTTGTTGCTAGCTGCCAAACAATAACCATAGTTCCTGTAGGATCTAGCCAAAAATAATACGATGTGCAATTGCCTTCCCAATGTTGTCTTTGCAAAAGTACTTATAAGATCCACACATGACTTTATGGATGGTGTACAGCACAAATAAACCCAAAAGGGGCAGCACAACTTGAAAAGCATTTAGAAACACTGGAAGTGGGTGGAGTAGGAATAAGTGGTAGGGGAAGGAAGAGAAAAAAAACACATTGAGGAAGAGTTTATATTAAAAGATAGTGAAACGTTTAAGCAGCTGGTTTTGTTGTTATGTAAGTGAAAACAAAACACAAATATTTGAGTACTCTGTCCATATGCTCGTATCATTAAAACTTGCATATTATTCTTGAGCAGGGTGGTTGCATGATTGCACCTTAAGTGGTGCTTTTATGCGGCTCTGATTTTAGAAAGGAAATGAATTGCAGAGGAAAAAAGATCCAGAATTTTGAAGCAATTTTGCTTCAGCTTTTTTCCCCCCCCTCCTTTCTTCAACTTTTACTATGACTATACCACTGTTGGTTCTCAAGATACAAACTTCAGTTTGAATGACTATTTGTGAAGGAACATAAAATGGCTACCCCCCCTGGTTGGGAAAGAAAGTTATTTGAAGAAAAAAATTCATAGGAATCACAGACACACAGCTATACATACATAGCCTGTGGCTTATAGGCAGTCTGTACTGAATTCAAAACTCTGCAGAAA
>NW_009630121.1:1357-14009 GCF_000690535.1 Cariama cristata
GGGGGGGGAGGGAGTTATTGCAAAGTGCCTCCTTAATAACTGAATTTTTTTCCTATGTGTACTTCAAAAAAATACCAGTGAAGGATCAGCTTAGCTTTTCTGCTATCAATAGTCCAGGCCACAGCAGAGGCATCTCGGTCAACCAGTGCAACTTCATATTGTTGTTGTCCGTGTTGTACGTTTCCCGATATAAAATAAAGATCATTCATCTTCCATCAGTAATACATTTCTCTTATTGATAAAGAAAGCCCTGAAAATGGATAAATCCACATGCACATACTGCATTGTGTGGAAGTTTGACTTCCAGGTTTTCCTTCGCATTTTTACTTCTAGTCATCAGTCTACTTTGTCATCCTAAGTCTCAGTTCTAGACTCTAACACAAATTTAGAGCTGAGTCCTAAGTCCTGAATCACAGGTGTAGAAAAAACAAAGCAGGCCAAGAAAAGTCACCTCAACTATTTCAGATGAAAGCTATTTAAAAAAAAACCCTAAAATCCAGCTTGAATTTCTGGCAAATACCGAAGCTGACATTTCCACATAATGCTATCCAATTACAACATATTTACTAATCACAGCATATTTATTGCTAACAAAATGTTGCAAATGCCTGCTATAATTGGCCTCTGTTTAGCCATTACCAGCTATTTGATAAATGATCTGCAGGGTTAGGTCACAGAAGAATAGTAGAAAAACACTGGGGTGGGGAAGAAAGAAAAAAACCCCAAACCCTAAGTGGTCAGCAAGACCAGACTGTGGGGGAGACTCAGTTATGCTCTCTTTAAATATGACCATCCCTTATAAGGGAGAAAAACATTACCCATGTAAAGTACAGTCTGTAGGCGAAGCCTGTGCTATTCACATGCATCCCCCATAGCATGTCTATATACTCATCGTAAAAGTATGTTCCACTGAACGTACAGCTGCAGCGACTTCCTCCGAGGAAGCTGGCATCTATTCGTCTAGAGAAACAAACACATGGGTCCAGGTCCGACCACCTGAGTCCACACGGTGCAAGCTGCTTCCAGAGCTGAAGGAAAGGAAAAGACCAGGAAGAAACAGCGTGGGACATCGTTCCACGAGTGCGCTCTTGTCATCAGCTGGAAAAACACCCAAACAAAACAGTCTTAACAAAGTTGATCGGGTCATTACGCTGACAGAAAAAAATGCATTTCCTTCTAGCAGTGGTGACTTTTAGGAGTTTCTGGTTTGTTTTGCTTAATTGCTGGGGTTTGGAGTTTCCCAATTACCAGAGCACTCACAAAGCACTCCTACATTCTCTGTCTGTGCATGTGACTGCCCGTCTCCTATTCCCCAATGAGAAAGACATTCTTAACAAATTGATAAGATGGAATTTTCCCATACAGTCGCTATCAGGCACTCAGAGCACTGCATGGCATATTAGAAACAAAAAAATGTGCTTCTGCTCTTTCTAACTTGAACTAGCCCTCCAGTTCCTCCTCCCTCCTTGTCTCAGGGTCAGAGCCCGATAGAGGAACATCTCCCAGACTACAGCACTTGCATTGCTGTAGCAAATGCCAGGTGCGGTCTCCTGCCCTGGGTTTGGTCCATTTGCACATCTACCTTAACTGATGGGGAGTTTCAACAAAGCAGAAAAAACAGTAGCTGAAGGAATAAAAAATAACCCATCGTATCAAACATCAGTAACAAGTTCACAAAACCCACGCGCTGTATCTTATTTGTGCATTGCCTCATACCCTTTGAGGAGCAATCAGGAAAGCATGATTTCCCTCAGACTGAAAATATCCGAGACCTGGGCTTGTAATGCAAAGCACGCTCACGCTGGGGCTCGTACGGGAGGGTTTTCCTGTGGGAAAGCAGCAAGGGGCAAGGGGGAATTCACTGCTTGCTAACATACCATCCCATGAAACACTTAAAACTCCCACAGGGTTGAAGAGGAGATTTAGGTTTGGGCAAGCGGTATGGCCATAGAATAATTTCATAATTAATGGAGGGGTTCCTCCATTTATCTCCACTTGCAGTGAGCTTTCTGTTCCCCGAGAGCAGCCAGGGCTCTCCAAAGGCGGGCAGCACGGGGCCGCAGGCGGCAGGCCACATCTGTCAACACCGCGCTGCTACAGGCAGGCAGCATGGGCCAGCTCAAGGACCTCTCTTCCTGCCATTGTTATCCCTGCAGCCCTGGAATTTCATCCAAATGGATCTGACCCCTCGCTAAACAGCCTGTGCATACTTCCCTGATTAGGGTATTCCTGTGCAAGGAGAGGATGGAGTGGCAGGGTGGAGGTGGAAGAAGAGCGGCATGCTCCATCCCTGCCAAAGTGACACGAGCGTGCTGCTACGCGCCAGACTCCTGGCTGGGCTGGTGGCTTTGAGGGACAGTGGCTCGTCCGTCTGATGGGGAGCCTTCTGTGCACCACCACCAGCAACTGAACAAGGGGAGACAAAATAACACAAAGGATGCAGTTTCTTGACCTAGCTTGCATTTGCTTGTGGAAAAAATTTAGTAGGTGCTATTTATGCCCCATGCTTTAGGAAAAGTCTGTTCTTATTTCAAATTTTCAGGTCTGAAATGCATTGTACTTACCTATAGCGCAGCTACCAGTCTGCTGTAGTGTCTCGCCATGTTTGCATATAGTTTTTATTTCTGCACATACTTTATATTGATTCTGCACAGCATTCCCATGCGCAAGCACTGGCCTTGGTTGCTGCCGAGGAGATGATGTGGTTTGGGTTTTTTTTCTTTAGTATTTTCTATCCATAGGATGATTTTCATAACAGTTCACTGCAACTAAACCTCTGACATATCAGATGATGCTCCAGTTCCACGTCGCAAGAATACATCCAAGTGGTCTTTGCCTTGTGAATTGATGGGTATAACCACCCCAAGGATGACTGCTGTTTTTACCTTTTTCTAAGCCTCACACTCCTAAAAAGCTTTGTCCTGTTCTCATACTTCTCCATCTGTTTTCCCCCTCATATTTGTACCACAGTATGCCCTGCTAAAATTCCCTTTCCCTTACTAGACCTCAAATATGTATAACAACATTTCATGCAACGCAGAACGTGTCATACATATATTAGTGTTATGACCTGCTTCCAGCTGCCCCACTTTGTTCTTCTCCACTCTATTCCCCCAGCCTTCCTACAAGAGAAGCTTGACCATTTCTTCCATGACAAGGCTGCTGATGTCCAAGGACCGGTCACTGCCACCACTTCAACCCCTGTCACCCAATCTATCACTCTGCCCACTCATGAAAGCATTTCTAAAAGTCAAATATTGAAAAAAGCACTTAAATTTGAATCCAAGTTTTGCCTTTACAGTTGGTTCTCAATTTCTACTCCAAGGCACCCCCTTATTCCCTGGAGGGATTGGAAACATTAGGACCACCTCTCTTCTCTCCTATCATTCAAACTTTCCATACCTGTCTTAAACTGATTGAGTTAACAGAAGCCTTCCTACCTCTTTTTGCTCTCCTTTCCTCCTCTTCCATCTCAGACTTGACTCCCCAGAAGGCACCAGTCACCCACCCTCTACGAAAAGCCATATTCCCTCTCAAAGTTTCCCTCCTCCTTCCCTTCAGAATCTCCCAGAAGCACTGCCCCTCTTCGTTCTCCTGTTCCAAACTTCTGCTCCAAGGCAGACAGGGAAACTTTATAAAACTTTATTAACCCTAGATACTGAAGAGTTATTCAGGAAAAGGTCCATAGTTTGCTATATATTAATAGAGTTTTTGGTATCCCAGGGCCACAGCTTCTTTGTAGCTTTAAGCAAGAGTGAGTGTCAGAGGATAATAATCCGAAATTCTGTTTCAGCAGATTGACCTTCCTCCTAAGAGGACATTAAACACTTTTGTCTGAGCAGATCTCTAGGTACTTTGGGTAGGAACTTCAGCTGAGTGTCAGCATAGCTCTACCTGAAGTTACTGGGATCATGTCAGTTTAAGTCTAGAGTTACTGACCTGGCATAACGTAACTCTGTATTGTGGGGCTCTTCCATCTAAGAAAAACTAAACATCCCAAAAACACTCATCAGGCCTAAAAATAGGATAAATACTTCAATACCACATTTACAGGTAGGACACTGAGTCTTGAGAAGTCAGGACCCACATAATCCATGATATCCACTGCTTCTGGATGGGTGCACATGAAAATGCATCTAGGTTGGATTTTCAGCACAACAGAAGTCAGGGGAAATGGTTGCCAGACAGAACTTTTGACAGCCAGGTCATAGGGGTCTTATACTGGATTACCCTCAAATAGAAAAGCACATAAACCAAAAGCTACTTTTAAAACACATGAAGCTAAAAGGCCTGGCCAGAACACTCCAGACTTATCAGAAGAGGTTCTGGGTCTTCTGGCTCCTGGCACAAGATCCCCACTTCATTCCCTTTGTCTTTCCTGGGCTTTGGATCAATACATGCAAAAAATGTTTCCACTGGGCTTTAACTTTGGCCATCCACTTAACTATGCATTCCTGTACAGTCACATGCTATTATTATCGTTTTAATTAGTAAAGGTTACACAGCTATACCTATTGTTTCAGTAAAGTTTTGGCCACAAAATTCACATGGTCATACTGAGCCGAAAACCAAGGTTATCGAGTAATCAAGCTAAGCACATTTGTAGCAATTACAGCTCTCCATTTGTTTTACTCCCCTAGTGCCAGCTTACCAGCTTGGAGCAGTATTAGTGCTTTGTTGTGAGCAGTGACCCTGCATCATGTAGACAGCTGAATTAAGTCCTATCACTGTACCGATCTAAACTGACATTTTGACAGGGGCGACATGGGTGTGCCTTGGCAACAAGGTGACAGTAAATGATGTTACAGCAAAGAGACACCATTTGAATGGACAAAGAACATTGTTTGTAGCTGCGCTGCATTGAGTTCAGCATCAAGCCAGGCTGCTCTTAGTGGATTCAAATATCATAATTAATTGAGAGTTCTTCCTGTGCCAAAATAATAACAAGAGATAAAAAGGCATTCAGACATTCTTACCCTTTCACTCTCATCCAGACTCTAAAGAAACAAACAGCTTCATCATGCATGCAATCGGGTATTTTGAAATAAAAGTGCACACAGAAGACTGAAACTGTGGAACAATCTCTGTTCTTAGTTGCACTGGCAATAGTCACATGTAAACTACATCAAAATTTTGGCCCCTGCAATTTAACAGAACTTTTGTCTTCTACCGGTAAAAAAGGTTATGTCTGATCATCTACATAAAGTGATTATTACCTGATACGTCACACCATATGGCTGTCTTCTTATTTACATTTCATCAATCTTGGACTCTGTCACTGAGTGAGTCCCTCGTACTTTTATATTCAGCCTGTCATTTTTTGGTTCTTAAGAATTAGCATGAGGAGTTTGGATCACTGCAACGAACGCTGATATTCAAAATTTGCAAGAGGTTAGCTTAAAATGGCTTATTAACGGATTTAATTCAATACCTGAAAACACTTATATGGGTAGTCTTACCTATTTAAAGACTTGCTTGGTTCAGTTTAATTATGCCTTAGAGATTCAGCTTACTGGTAAGTGTAGTTTGCCACCCCACTCTGCTTTTCACTGTTTTTAAAGGCCATGTTGAAAACCCATGACATTAGGAGTACTTCAGCCAGGGTTCTTTGTATTCTGCCCAGCGACCTATTAAGTCCTATGCTTTTTCTCAGAAGCAAAATGAAGACTAAAATCTATTTTTCTGCCTTTTGTGCTCTATTTATGAAAAATCATTTTTCTCCTAATTAAGTGACACTAGAACAGTGGAGCCTAAACCAAGATGTCACCATGATTCACGGCTTGCAACACAGCTATTGTACTCCATAAAAACAGCCTGGTTCACGGCCCACAATCAGCTCTCATGCTCGCACAGCCAAGGGTGTGTAGGCCCACATTTGACCTTAGTTCAGTGGCAGGCTAAGACTACACACGTGGTTAGGTACTCAGGTGACACAGGGCAGTTGCTAAAGCCCTTGAGCATCTCTGGAAGGGAATCAAACCAGGTCACCCAAAGGTGCTACGTAGAGAGTACTGGTGTCTTCCTGGAACAATAGCCTCTTCTTAGACATCAGCTTTTGTTCTTTAACTTCCCTAACTAATTTATTCCTCAACAGCTTCTCCATATAAAAATAAGTAGCTCTTCTTGAGCTCTTTAGCTTGAGAGAAAAGGATGCCAGCTATCCTCAAATCCAGCAGTGATCCCTCCATCAAAACCTGTTTAACACAAGGTTTATTCATGGGTCACACAGCTCTACTGTTAGCAAAACACTTTGCCTGTAGCAGAGTGGTTACGTTCTTTTTCATAAACGCAACTACAGGAAAAAAAAAAATCACATTTAGTTTAATTAAATAGTAAGATTTATCCCTCTTCTCAACAATTAAAGGGGTTTCAAATATGGTGGCGAAACCAGACTTTTCTAGATCTCAGAAAAAATGAAGCCAAGTCCTTGGAAACAACTGTTCCTGCAATCCCTGAAAAAACATTAATGAAAAAGATGTAAGCGATTCTATGATAAGAGATCATACGTCAGATCTGACAGAGCAAGCAGACAATTTGTTCTTTCTCAAAAAATAAGGGGGACAATCTGGCCAGGATTCTTCAAAAAAAAAAGTGCAAGAACTAACTTACTTCAGAAACAGAATGGTAATTAGTATCCCCGTTCTCAAGCATGCTTTCCCAAGTAATGTATTTTCAAGCGAAGTACTGATTAGCTTTGATTTAAAACAAGTTTTCCTGTGACTACTCGCCCATAACAATGAAGATTTTTCCTCCTCAAATGCAAATAAGCAGCAATATAATTTTAGAGCAGTAGGTATTAAACTATATGGTGACTTGTACTTGAAATTTAACAGTTCAAAAGTTAAGTGATATTTATTCTTAATAATACCAAATTTAAATACTCCTTTTATTATACCTACTTTTTTTAATTCCCTCCCCGACTTTCATACTAATAGAGGCTGTAGGTATCTAAACTGGGCAGCTAACGGAGACACAAAGTATCTCAGGAGAAGTTAGTGGTAAATATCAACCACATTTCATTTGACACCGTGAAACACCTAGTTTGCTTGTCCCAAGCAGCCTTCGTGTTTCTTTTAGAGCAGAGAGCAGTCTACGTTTTTTAAAACTGGTGCCACAAACGGAAAGAAATGAGTGCCACTCACTGAGTATGATTTCTAATACAATCCATCTGCCACTGTATCAAATTCATATCACCACGAAAAACAACTGGCACAGATTAGTTTTGGACTAGAGACTTTTCGCTAGCTATTTCATTCCTGGGCTCTGAAAATACTTGTAATTAAATCCGACAGACACAAAAAATTACTTAACATTAGACACACACAACACAGAGCTCCTAAGAAAGGCCAGAACAGCAGATCCTCCCATTTCAAGCTTCTTTTTCTTCTCAATGAACAGTGAGAAGAGTACGTTGTTGCATGATACCATTTATTTAATGAATCCAGGCTCTGGTTCAGTCTGTCCTCACGCGAGGCATCCAGCCATTGCAAGGCTGTGTGGCCCAGAGAAAGGTGATACAGGAGGTAGGATGCTATCCTTGTGCCAGCCAGGCAGCAAAAGGATACTCTACAGCTGAAATACAGGAGATCACGTCCACCTTCTGCCCCTTCTGGCAATGACCCTAGGCCCTGTTCGTTTTCTGTTTAGCTGGCTTGCTGTTACACACTTAGCAAGCAGAAGAAAGGGACAACAATTTAAAGCCTTGGTTGATATTCTGGAAAGGTCTTTCGGTTGGATGGTTTTGTTCCCCCTCCCTCCAACAAGAATAGCACTCTCTTTCTGCCTCTGCCATTCAGCTGCTCCATCTCTTTAAGGCCAACCACAGAGTAAGAAAGGAGTATAATGGAGAGAGATTTGGAAGTTCCTACAAACCACACCCTTTTGCTAAATCTGTCTCCACTTTCCCAATTTCTATGAGTGCATGGTGAGACCAATATGAGGACGAAGAGCCATTTAGAAAGCACAATGTTACTTCACAGCTTTTGAGTCAGCGTTTCAATTCTTTTCTTTCTCTTTGTGTGAAAGAGTTCAAAGAACCTAAATAAGCATTTCTTATTAGAAATTTTAAGGGCTTAAAACAAATGCAGTGGTATAGGGACAAGAAGCAGAACTCTGCGTAAGGGACACAAAAACCTTCTAACACTGGAGCTGGTGACATAGGCTTACCTTTTATTCCACAATTTGCCTTTGCTTCCTTCTCTTACAGTCTCCTGTGTGTCATACACATTCACGGTACTCTTCCAGTGGTGAGGTTGCAGTGGCAGTACAGACAGCAGCAGTTGCCTGCAACAGAAAGTAAGCTTTTATTTACGCCATGAATATCCTATGCCACTTAAAGAAAGATGCCAAGTTGTTTGGGGTTGCGTGTGGCATTTTGTTTTCTTGTTTGTTTAAGGGAGATGTGTTTTAGAAAACACGCTTGCTTGCTCAAAATGCTAAGCAACTTCATAGTGTCTCACAGGGAGGAAATACAATAAACAGTAATTTTTTAAAAAAGTGACAACTGGCACATAAGTAGCAATAGTGCCTCATGCAGTATAATTGCTGGTATTTCAAAAGGTGACTGTGTGGGCATGGATGTCTACAAGGCACCCTGCTGTCTGCATGCTATTTGAAAGTTGCTGTGGTTTTGTGTCTTTTTTTTTTTTAGCTTTTATCTTCTCTGTAAAAGCAACAGTTCAACTTTAAACCAGAGCTTGGCAGGCAAGTTAGCTTACCAGTAACAAAACTGTGGTCTCTTATAGGGTCTGATATCAGAAAAGAACAAAGATGACAGAGATAAATTCTGAGAATTATAAAAAAAACTAATTCTAAAATCCTATGGCTCTTTCTGAAAACACAGCTATGCAAGAGAGCAGCAGACAATTAATTTCTACCAAATAATTTTTTACTGAAATTTCTTCCAGCAGTGTGTCTAGATTATCCACTGTCACCTCAAACAGGTTCATAGGACATGAGTTAACCCAGGTTGGAAGGAACCCAAGGAGACCATCCAGCCCAACTTCCTACAAAAGCAGAAGCAGCTATGAACATGAGGGTTTTAAAAAACAAATCTCCCAATTATTTTTGTTTATATCTTTGTTTATATCCTTAGCGCAACCTTCTAGTACCTAAAAGGGGCCTACAAGAAGGCTGGGAGGGACTTTTTACAAGGGCATGTAGTGACAGGAAAAGGCTTTAAACTGGAAGAGGGAAGATTTAGGTTCGGTTTTAGGAAGAAATTCTTCCCAGTGAGGCAGTGGCAGAAGTTTGCCCAGAGAAGCCGTGGGTGCCCCATCCCTGGAAGTGTTCAAGGCCAGGTTGGATGGGGCTGTGAGCAACCTGGTCTGGTGGGAGGTGTCCCTGCCCATGGCAGGGGGTTGGAACAAGGTGGTCTTTACAGTCCCTTCCAACCCAAACAGTCTATGCTTCTATGATCTTAAACACCACTTACAACTAGAAAGTAGCCTCTTTCTCATTAAGTTTCGGAAAACAATTACATCTTTTTTTATTCCTTCCCCCCCCCCCCCCTGACAGAACATGAAGCTTTTGCACTATCCAGTACCCAGTGAAGACAGTAGGGAGAAGAAAAACCTCTCTTGGCAAATAGATACATTAGCACATACAAGAGAGGACATGTAGTGACAATGGAAATGTTGACATCTGACTTGTCTCCGTTATCCCTTAACTCCAGGGAAGACAGGTAAAAACTGCTATTGTCTTCAACAGAATTATGGTTTTACCATATGAAATTACAATGATGTATGCCCAGACTAAGTGAGCTCATAATCAATCTTTTAAATCTAGTTGAAAGAGATGATGGGGAGAAGTAGTGTTGACCAGTAGCTATAGTTTAACTGAGATGATATTATGAAGAAGTAGTAGCAGAAGAACTCGGGGGGGGGGGAACCAAACACAAAAAAACCAAGCAAACAAAACATCTCTCCCTCAAACCAAAATCTTTACTTGCAGGTCTGACTGTTTGACATGCTGTTGTTTACATGTAGCAAACTTGACTTTAAGCCCAGGAGAGCTTAAGAGTTCCCAGGAAAGAAAGTGGCTCAACAACGGAGTAATAAAAAGCTAAGAAAGTCCACATCATGTCCTAAGCTCTGAACCAAATATCTACTCAGGGAGTGAGCTAATGAACAACGTGACATGAGAAGCTGCTAATGATGGACAAGCTCCAAACTGAATTGTTACTGGGGATTCTCAGGTGCCTATCAGATGAAAAAATAATTGCAGCAAAGGAAAACAAGAAAACATCAGAAAAAAGGCTATTCTTATGGTCTATTGAATGTGGAACACTCTCCCTAGCAAATAGCATTTGCCTGATCTTGAGTCACTTTTCCAAAGCTTTATTAAATCAATTGTGAATACACCTCCTAAAACAAACAGAACTGCATTGGCAGAAGAAAAGACATGGTGATCCAAAGGGTCTTTTCTATCTCTAGTTACCATGTCCTCAGCTGGACATGCCCAAAAACTTTTAAAGAATGTGTGTTAACACTTACATGAGGACATGGGCCCCTGAGGAGATGAATGCATAATTGCTCCAGCAAAGAAACATCATCTAACTGGTCAGGAATGAAAAGATACTGTACACAGAGTCAGTTTGAGTCCAGTTGGGCAATTTCTTGCCTTTTTTTAATTACCATCAACAGTCTCCCAGTGTAATCCAGGTGATAGATTTCAGCTAGGTTTTCTATCCCAGTTAGCAATGAAGCTCCCAGATTTCAAATATTTCTAAAGTTCAGACTAACAGTTTAATTCAGTATTTGATAATAAAATTTTAAAAATTTGTATTACCAGATCAGCAAGTTTGTTTTGGGAAGAAATTGCAGCATGTTTCATATATTCTCTTCAATAAATATGCCTGCCCTCCAAAAAAAAAAATCAATGACTGTAGAAATAATTAGGGCTGATTGAACCCCTATTGTTAACACTACTTAAATCAAAAAGAAATTTTCAAGCAGCGTTAAAAATACTTACATACTGTCTGCTGGAAAGTTTTTAGCTGCAAAAAAGCTTTTGGAAAAAATATTTCCATTTTTGCTTAGGTTTCAAATAATAAAGAATTTTTTTAAAATATAAAATTGTTAGCAAAGGTTTTCAGCAGCATTATATGTAAGTGTTTTGTTTATGGCTTTCTATTCAACAGGCACATAAAAATGTCATAAAAGATTAAAAAAAAACAACCACAAACTTCAAGCCATATCCATTAAACATTTCCTGAGAAGGAAAAGGAATTACTGACATTTTTATTGTTTTATTTTTAATAATAAGAAAGAACAACTACCTTGTTTCAATAGCAAGTTCTGAGAACTTGTCAGAACAAACATTGCTAAGTACTAAAGTAGTGATAGTTGACTGCAATTAGATTCAGCATTTCTACCTGAAGAGTTATTTTTTTATACAATTATTATCATATAATCAGTGTAAACCTATGTGGTTAAACCAAGCGAAAGGATTAGCATAACAATCAGCATGGGAGCATATAACCATGTCAGACTGTAGGCATACTCCATCACTGGCTTTTAGTATCTGAGGCAAAGATCTGGGAATAACAAGAAGAATGGAGTCATTGAGAAAGGCGAGGAGGCCTTCCTGGCCTCAGCCTGGCATGGTACAGCAACACAATACCCTCCAAGTCCAAAATCAGGGAAAGATTTTGTAGTTTTAAGGTCTTTCCCACCCCAAAACCTGCCCACCACCACCAAGGTAGCATTCAGCCCTAAAACTTGCTGAGACTGAGAGGACTGGAAAAGCAGATGCCTGGGGACATAAGCCTCTGGCTTTTGGTATCAGTTTTGTCAGTGTTGAAGATAAATATCTAAAGAGAACAAAATTTGCCATTTGGGAAATTTCTAGTGTTAAAACAGTAAGGGAAACACACTCCTGCTTGGTATTCCATAGTGATACGACTTTTTTTTAGTCACTAATAACATTCAAATTGCCTGAAAAGCTATGATGAGGAAAGGCTACATTTGAAAGAAAGATCAGGGTATGAACCTCTACCCGATCTCTGAGGGCGGTGGAGATTTTTTTTTTTTTTTTTAATCACCATCACTTTGTTATTGTCTTGAGATTAGCCTTAACAACAAGAGCTATTTTTGAAACTGAAACATGAGTGAAAAATGCTCGGGTAGTGAGTCAAGGTTTCCTATGGCACTGTTCCTTAGCTGGGTTTTTAAACATTCTGGAAAACACTTAAAAAATATTTGGTTTTAACCTTTTTTTTTTTAAAGCAATAGACACCATTAGCCACAGCACAACACTCCTCAATAAGGCTGAGCCCCACTCAGGGCAGGGGGATGCACGTTTGCATCTGAACACACGCAGGGCATCCCCAGCTCCAGCACCATGATCCGCACCTCTGGTACCCTGCAGAGGGGACAGCCCTGCCAGAAGCACCTTCTTTCTGCACCCTGCAGGCAAGCAAAGGGGCTCAGCCAGAACCCTGCCCAGCCGCAGCCCTCCGGGGTCACCACCTGCTCAGCAGTGCCTCTAACCCCAGGCATGCAGCCCGAGTAAGAGGGCAGTCGGTGGAATAAATTGCTCCTTTCCTCTCTTTTCCCTAAGAGCCCCTTGACAACTCTATGATCTGGAGCTTATGCTTTACATCAGCCAGCCTATACCCACTAAAACCATGATTACGGGTTCCCCCCCCCCC
>NW_009630121.1:14040-21402 GCF_000690535.1 Cariama cristata
AGTTACCATAGGTCTACATCCCATGTAGAGACTTTGTGTGTAGAGTCATATACGTAAGTATTCTAAAAATCACCATGCACGTGCTTATGCTCCCTACAGGCTGAGTTTCCATACAAGCAATGCTCTTCTAAAGTGTAGCTAGACTGTGTTTCTTAAAAATATCAAACTGAGTAGACTGCACGAGACAAATGCATATTAGCATTACCCCACCTTTAACTCATTGACAGCAACATACATGCAGCTGAATATGTGTTTACCCATCTTGCTAAATTGCAAACTAAGATTTGCAAGGAACTGCTACAAAATAAGTCAGGAATTGTTCTGTTTTCTCAATTGGGAATGCATAGTTAAAGTTTAGAATGAGTTTGATGAATGTAAGATGAAAGAAATGTTTTCTGCACCATTATGAAAATTCTCATGGATAAAAAAAATTACAAATGACACTTTTTCTGAGATGGTTATGGAAATAAGTTTTTCCTCTCAAAAATGTGATTTTTAGGTCATTCATCTGTGTAGAGTAGATAGTGGGCACCTGTTCCCAAAAACATAACAGCTTTACTTGTGTCCTCAATTAAGATAATTAAGTGCACATCGGATTAAAAATGTTGTTCTAGATGGATCCTGCCAAGCCTACAAATGTCTTAACGTCTACACTATTACCATTCAAGATCTGCAAGATAGTTTGGCAATGAATTCCTAAAAAGGAATTCTTTATTTTCTTGCTCTCAAAATTGAATTCTTAAAAAAAAGACACACACAAAAATGCCAGCATCAGCCCTACCATATGTTGGAAACAAATTATGAATTTGCACTTTGCAAAGCACAAATTCAGCCTGTGTTTTGGAAGCTGGGGTTTTATGCATTGCCCTTTGTGTGTCACTGGGCTCCTCTGCACCTGTTTCATACTGTACATATTTGGAATTTTTCTGTATTCTTTATCATTTCAAAGACAGGAACATAAACATTCCGCTTTTCCTGAGATGACTGTGTATGTGTGTACATGCATCACTGATACTTCCTAGACTCAAATGCTGTTTTCTCTTGCCAGACACCCCTGTGGGTCTTCCTGAACAACAGGCACTTTTTCAATAGCAACTCGGAGATACTGAGGGAGAATAGAAGGTCATTTTCCAAGACAGGATGCCAAGAGGACAGGAATTGAATGGTGCTGGCTGGCCACGAGACGCCATGCAAATCAAGAATGCAGCGTGGTCCCCAGGGAAATAGTTCATGAGCCTGGAGTATATGATAAACCTGCAACCAAAGCCGCCTTAGGCAACTGCGATAACAATGTGTCACATTCCAGAGGAGTCAAAAAACAGAGGTTGCAAAAGTCCTGGCAAAGCAGCGCTCCCTTAGACATCTGCGCTTTCAAGGAAAAGGAAAGATTTGGCAAGTTTTGTCACTTCTGGTTATTCTTCTGAAGCAAAACAGAATAGTTCAGGGTTAGTCCATCTCAAAACCCTTAAATAAGCAACAGCAGAAAGTACTTGTAAGAATATTTAACCTTTAATGGGTTAAAAAATTATATATGCAGATGCACCCACAACATATTGAAAATAAAGTAAATGCCACAATAGTGAGGCGATAAACAGATATTTCCATAGTATATGACAACTACCTACCTGACTGACTGTAGTGGTAGCCACCAGCTAGGAAGATTAAACCCATCTCTTTAAATTGGCTTTCTTGCCTTTTTCATTTAAGCATTGTACTGCTTTCATATATAAGTAGTCACTTCATTGATGCTCATAAATTGAGCATAAAGAGTCCAAGGTACTTACTCCTCCTATTTGCCATTGTTCAGTGACTAGTCTGTGCAAACAAACAAATCATGAAATAACTGCAGCAACTATCTGTTATTGCCTATTAATTATTGACATTGGCTGACTGCCTAAGTCTCATAGGCTGCAGGAGAGTGGGGGAAGGAATGGGAGACTGAACAAAACACCCTTGCTAAGGTGATAGACAAAATTCTGCCATGCATGTATGAAGTATGTGATGCAGCGCAAGATTTCAGAGGAGAAGCATAACTCATGGTGTCCTTCTGAGAACAGAGGAAGGAAAGATCAAGAGCGCCCCAGAATTCAGAAAGCAGCTACATTGCACTTTTGTCAATCAGATCAAGCTTACTACCTCACCCTGCCTTCAACCTTGAGGTTTGCTGCTTCTCTTTTAGATCTGAGACACTCAAAAGCTCATTTGTTTCTTTGTTCCAGATATTCCTGCCAAGAGCAGTATAAACAACATAGATCTTTGTGGTGTTGCTTTGTAAAAATTCTTTGATATCAAGGATCACTTCTCCCTAGCAGAATATCACAGTGCACCTCACAACACACCACTTCAACAGCAGCATAAAGGCCTTTGTGCCAAGGCCTAGAGCCAGAGATGATTAGCTGAATTGTAACAAACAAGCAACAATAACAACAAAAAGCAGAGCATAAGTGAAAAAAAATAGTTTGGAAAAAAACACCCAAATTATTCCTTTCCAGTTAGGAAAGCTGTATACCAAAAAAAGAAAGTCTTGGGAAGACTGCCAAGACAACAGCTGAGCTATCTGCATCAAGGCTATGTCTTTCACAGAGATCCCCAAGAATTAGTAGAGCTGTTAAGTCAGACTGAGTTAGGCATTGCCTCCTCATGTCACAAAGGAATCCAGAATTCCTGCATGGGTGAGTACGAAACATATCCATGGCAAAAAACAGCTACAAAGGCAGCCTCTGGAAAAGGATCTACTGTGCAAGGATGCAACACCATATGACCAGAAAACCATCAAGGTTCAAATACAGGTAGGTGTCCTGTACAATAACTTCCATTTCTGGCACCGTTTCTTAAGGCATCCTTTTGCCTGGCTTCAGTACTGCTGTTTATGTAGCCCTCTATTTCTAACTCTAATTACGTGACAACTTTTCACAGACATCAGAAGGCACTGTTTAGACCACCGTATTTAAAAGATGAAAGATTAACAAGTTACTAGTCATTCTCATATTGCAAGGACTAAAAATTACCCTCAAGCGCTCCAGCAGCTTCTTGTTAAAAATACAGAAAGCATCAACCTGATCAGAGAAAGTGCTCAAGTGCTATTTAACAAGTGCGATTTGCTTGCATAACTGTCTTCTGAAGAAAAACCCAAAGATTGCCATTAATTTTACTGTCTGTTTTCAGAAGTGCATTTAAGACAATCAGCCTTTTGCTTCACCGGTAATCCACATACTGACAAAGCTTTCACCTTCTCCTCTGCCCCCCATCTGTGCTTCTGAAGAAAGACAGAGCCACAGAAATAAAAAAAACCTTGTCATGTCAGTCATTCACTTCCATGGACTGTTCCTCCCCTTCCTCCCAAAGAAGGTCTGTTCGCAGCAGTGTGCCCACTCTGGATAGACAGAAAAAGCTGTCCATCCCATGGACAGTTTAGGGCACTACGTGGTTTGGGAAGTCAGAACATTTTGTTGTTTCCATTGCTAGAGAAAATGCAGTCTTGCAAGTACCTGAGGTGCGCAAGAATCGCAGGTCTCCTTTCCTCCATCCCATGCCCACTCCACAACTCCTGGGCAGTCAACTGGTATTCCACCCAAGTTCAAATCTCCAAGTCATTCTTTCTCTCAGTCTCACACGCACCAGAGAGGAGTATGAATCCTGGGTTGGGATGTGCAGCCTGAATTTTCCCTAGCATTCACAGTTGCTCACATTTAATTTTCCAGTTCAGACTCACCTGCAGAGATCAATATGTTTAGGAAAAACAAGAATAGCACCTCAGAACAGTGATACAAAGCCTGCAAACAAAAAAAATAGATCCATTTTCTTTGCAGATACCGCTTACAGCTGAACCTATGTATCCATCACAAATCTGTTACAGGCCTGACTCTTGGTTTCTACTCCCTCATAACTCAAAAACCTCCTGCACAATTATTTCCCATATGATTCTTTCCTTCCTACCCACTCTAGGTGTTGCCCTCCCTGGTAGCACCAGTTTTGTTATTGTTCCAAGGTGAAAACCAAAATGTATCCCAGGGACTCACTCTGGCAAAGATTAACGAAAAATTATTAACCGAAGAGTGAAACGGCCCAGTACAGGGGCCTGCAAGCAGGGCCGGTCTCACTGATATGGCACAAAGCCACATGCATTGCCCTTCTTTCCACTTGCTTTAGAGCTGACAGTCCTGCAAGTGTAGAAAGCTGATCACATTCAAGAAAGTTAAAAATACAAACTTACACTGATAATTAACTTCCAGGCAAGTAATAATGAGGTTGCCACAAGGATGCCGTGGGGTTTGAGAATAAAAAAAGGGGGTGAGCCATTCAATCATAAACAGAAGCGATGCTTCCCTCCCACACAGCTTCAACACACAGCTAAAGATTTTCTCCATTTATACAATTTGTGAAACAATTTGGCTAGGCATCTAGGTTGCCCAGGAGCAATCTACAGCTTCTGTAAAACCACCTACAAAATGAAGCTGAAGAGTGAAGCTCTGATTATTTGTACCAACTGGAAACCTGCTCCCCCAAGAATCATTGGCATTCTGTAAAAATTTCACAGTGGAAATTTCATGCTTCCTCTTTTCAGCTTACACCCTGATGCTTTGTTTTATTATAATTTTTTCTAAGAAAATCAGTGGCCACTATATGGAAGTAAACTAGCCTTCATTCAAAACATGTTTTGCAAAATGTTTGATTTCATTCAGTGCCAACCAGAAGACAGACAGTGATCTCATTTATGAGGGCTGGATCTATTGTCTAGGTTTAATTAGCTGATTATTAGACTTCCCATTTCTGTTATTGCAGATCCTTAATTCTTTTCCTAGCTCGATGTGCTTTAAAAATGTTTTCCAAAGGAAGCAGAATACATTTCTATTTGTCCAGGAAATTGAAACATACCAAAATTTTTTCTGCTAATTAGCCTGAAATACCTTGTTTCTCACCGTCAGAACTGACCTGTAACATCTTTCTCACTCTCTCTGTAAATCACCAATTGCTCGTCTGCTTCCTTTCACCATCCTACATCACTCAGCAACTTTTATCCACAGGGCATTTCCTCTCACCAGTTGTTCACTCGCCCATGAGAGAACATATCCTAATGGACTCACATTAAGCTTTTTTCTCTCCAGACATCAACATAGCATACTGCTGTTGATGGCAGAAGTCACTTCTGGAAGACTAGAAGGTGCTGCTTCATGCAGGCAAAGGGGAGTAGTGGTGTGCAACACGCCACCACAGGCACAGGCAGGTAGGGTGCTGAGCAACTACTACTTCATTTTCACTGGATGCAATTTAAACATTGTGATCATAAGGAAAAGAAGAAAGATGAAAAGTTTTAGGACTGTGTCATTGCTGCTTTAGCCAGTAATTAGTGTGATCAAACACTTTTTGGAAGCCATCTGGGTCTTTAGATGTTTCTGTCAGCACCATATAGGACTCATCAATTAAGTCTTCCACATGTTGACTTTTAACATACCAATTTTAGAGGCTGGTTTTAACACTTGTCTACACATAATCCAGGTTAACCATTCCCACCTAACTGTGTATGTGGACTCTCTTCAGAATTAATTACTTTTTCCACCTTAATTTCATATTATGGAAAACATCCATAGGAAGCCAGGCCCTGTACATCTTACTTTGCAAGTCTTTCTGGTTTTTTTGAAGTGTTTGAGATTGTGCCTGTCCATATGCAATTTGTTTACGTAGTCATTGCACATTATATGTTTTATCCTTTATCAGAGCCTGAACTGCTATCACAGGAGTAAAGATTTAAAACTAAATTGATCTCTTTTTTTGACAAGGGATCAATGCACCCAGAAAGTGTGCAGCAAAGAATTATGGGTGAAATGTATTTACTGATGTATGATTTGTTTTTACTGCTGCTTCAGCAAAACATGGAGAGCGTGCTTACAAAAGTCAGTGGCATGAAACATCTATCCAAAGTTTTTCTATGAAAATAAATCAGAGCATGTTTAAAATAACAGTAATTGTCCTGAAGAGCTTACAAATACTGTTCAGTACTGAGACAGGAAATACCCTCTCTACCCATAAATCAAGATGCCACAGAAAATAGCAATAGCACTTCTTCATATGCTCCTTCCCTACCCCTTCAGCCTTTCTCTCATGATATCACTGCCTCGGGAAAATGATGAATGCTTACAGGAAGAAAATTGTTCTACTGCCAAGCCCGTTCAATACATGTCATCTTTCCAAACATACTAATAGCTTGTTCTGGTAGCATTTGCAATATGAACAGTCATCTGCAAAGGATGAAATCATCAATATATTTCAAGATACATCCTGGACCATTGAAAAGTTTTGAAATGGCATGAGTGTTTGGTTTTGGTTTTTGTTTTTTCCCCTTTCTTTTTAAGTGTCTTTTGGCTTAGGAAAAATCTACCAGAGATTTGAGGATATGCATCTCATCAAAAGTAAATATAAAACACTGTATGTTCACTAACTAAAGCTGTCATAGTGCTCATCTAGCTAAGAAATGTTGTTAACTTAAGCTATTATCCTAGAATTGCTGGTTTTTAAAATAAGCCCAGGTCTCAGAATAAAAGATGAGACTACACCAATACATCTTTTCCCCTTTCTCCACTCTAGCTGCAACACAGAGTCCTCATGGCAGAAAAGCAAATGAGTAACAATATCCTGTAAAGCAGACACCCTTGCAAAAATCTTGCGCATCTTCAGCTTGCATTTCCTTACTGCTCCCTAGCAGATTGCCTTTCCTAGAGTACCAGGCAACAAAGTGGAGAGGAGATTTTACTATTGTATGCCCATATGATTCCCCTTGCTACTAAAAACCAAGAACCACATTCTCTGTACTGAGGTCCTTTTGTCTGGCGTAAGTCAGTCACCACATTTCTCTCACATAGCTAAAAGGAGTCATAAATGCATTCAGACAGCTACTGTATGTCCTCAGAGCACCTGGAAAAAGATTCCCATGGGTAGGGAGCAAACAATTTTGCTTGCCCCCAGTATGGTAGTGTTTTGGGTTTAACTCATACTTTTCATAGATTTAGTTTTAAAAATTTTTTTCTAGGCTACTTTATTTCCATCTCAAGCTGCACAAGTTCTCTTTTCCATAGCCCACTTATGGAATCCAGCTAACAAAATGCAGCCAAAAGCAAACCTGAGAAGAGGAATATTTGACAGTGCTTATGCATAACATCATATTTGTAATATCAACTGTCCCAGGCAGTTCCAGACAAATAGTTTTGAATATTTCAAGGCAAGCTTTATTGCAACTCGGTGACAAGGTGGGGAATGATGCAGGGACATGAAAAAGCATCTGTAATTTGATATCAGACCATAAATCAAACCACTAAAAAAAGTGTAATCTTAATTAAAGAATGGGAAGTCAGAGAGAAACCTCCAGCA
>NW_009630121.1:21433-32440 GCF_000690535.1 Cariama cristata
ACTGTTTGAAAGAAAATTATCCTCACTGAAAGACAGACATATAGTCAGCACAGGTGCTAGCAAACATAAAGCATGAATATAACCTGGCAGACTACTGAAACTTAGAAACCCTTAAAAACCTGTTAAGAGGAACTCAATAGCATTGTGCGTGTTGCAGGACTGGTACACACCAGGAATTACTCCTTCACTCCAGCTAGTGTTATCCTAATAAGTTTCTGTATATATGAGACAGGGCATACCTAGAGGATTTTTGCTTTGTATCAAAATACCTCAGCTGACTACAGTAATTAAAAAAAATACATCCCATATTTTTACTTAATCACATACTCACTGTAAAGGGTTAGTTACAGTAGGCCAGGGAAATCAGAAGGGAGAAGGGAGCAGGGACCAGTGCAGGTAGGTAACAACCTTTCAGAAGTGTTCTGCTGCAAAAACCCACACCAAGAACCTGTGAATGAGAAGGCAATAAGGTAGCACCTATTAGTCAATTGGAAGTATTGAGAAGCAAGCTAGCCTTAAAGATCTTCACACCTAAAGCTTAGGTCAGTCTTTTAGGACACACTATCACTCCCTGTGCTGTTCATACAAAAGCAGAGATGAAGCAGTCACAGGGGAAGATTTCACAGAATATTCACTGTCATAGAAAGGAGCACCCAAAGCTAACACATAAGTTCACTTTTTGCAAGGCTCCTTTTCACTACGGACTAGCAATAAATGTTATGACCCTCCATCCCATCACTCCAAATTGTGCATGCTCTTACGTTCTTGAGCGCTCAGCCTTAATTTTCGTATAACCATACAAGCCAAGCAATTGAACCATGCCCCTATTAAATTACATGTTTGTGAAACTGAGCCTGGAAAGGGAAATTTCCTGGCAATTATAGAAGAGAAGCAGGAAAGATCAATTGATATAACCTGGTCACAACCCATCTATTATTCAGAGGAAGTAATTAGGCAGATAGTGTTACAATCACTAATACTTTCACACAGGTGCAGCACCATCTGCTTCTGTTCTTTTTGGCATGTGACTATTAGATGTTCAGTCCTAAGTCCATCATTTAAGTATAGCGTGAAATCAGTAGGCTGAACTTTTATAAAACAAGGGAGACCAGTGTCAAACACCTGAAAGAAGATCAGCAGAAGAGAAGACTGAAGAAGCTTAATACTAGACTGTGCCTTGCAGGCATTTGGTTTAAGATTTGTAATAGACAATTTATCTAACAGCAAATACAACCTTTAAAGCCCCAAATGCACATTTTTACAGTCAGATAGTGTTCATTGTTTAGCTAACAGTGAGACTTCACTAAAGGAGATCTTCCCCTTCTCTCACACGGATACTGAAAGTCAGGGGCAACAACCTCTTGATCAGCCATAGCTGTATGCTTTCATACCGACTGCAGTGCTGATGTGCACCAGGTTTTCACAGGGGTATGCCAAACTGTTTGGTCTCAGAAGATGACTATCAGTGCCCATTCCTCCTGCACTTCCAGAACTCAAGTCTGACCTTTGGGAACAGACTTGTTCTGCAATAGGTCAGACTATTTAGGCTTTTGCTTGTTTGTTTTGTTTTTCAATCAAGGCATTATTTCTTCAAAACTCGCAGCTCTACAAGTTTCAGGTTCAAAACTGGAACTGTCTGAACTAATTCAATGAATCTTCTACCACTTCTAAGTTAGTATTTTGACAGCAGGAAAAATGGCCCATCATGCAGTTTCTGGCATTTAATAAATGCTTGCTTTACTTTTTCTGTTTAATTATTGAAGTAATAGATTTCTCCCTTACAGTTTATTCAAACTACTTTTCAAACACATGATCCACACACTACATTGATCGTGCTCAGAGGCCCCTCAGCAAAAGCAAGAACATTCAACTATTGCATTGCAAAGTTACTAGAAAACTTGTTCCTTAGACCTACGGTAAAGGGCAGAATATTGGTGTTATTGGCATTGTTGAAAGTTTACAATAGGGACTCACCATTTATTTTTTCAGTTGCAAGTTTCCACAGGATATCTCAAAGAAGTTTATAGCTTAGATGTAACAGATTTCACCCTGCTGAAATAATTAGTTGGATGACTTCAGTTAGCAGACGCACTCCAAAGACTATTTAGCCTGGTTGAAGAAAAAAAAAACCAAACCACACAGCTTTTTAATTCAGAAATCTGATGTCTTCTTTATATTATCAACCTACTTGAAATCTGTACTCAGAAGATGACAAAGTTAAACATAAAGGACTGACTATCTTCCTGATCCAAAAAGGAGTTCACTTTAAATGCAGAGGACCAAAGGATCAAGTCCTTCCTCCTCCCCAATTCATTACAGGATAATACAGTACTATAAAATAAAATTAAAATAGCATGAACAAACTTGTCTGCTGTGTTTGTTAATACTACACCATAGCATATTTCTCAATCAAGATATAAACTGTCAGATACAGAAGTGCTGTTATTTCTATTGTGATAATGGCAAAAACTGTCACTAAGACTGTGATTCCACATTCAAAAAATTACTTGAAAAGTCCCTTCTGCTTTCAGTCACCTAGTATTCATCTTTCTGCTCCAAAGTAGGGTTGAAGTTTGGGGATTATTTGTTTTGTTTTTAAATGTGTATATATAGAGAAAATATATTCTGTAACACTACATCCTCAAATCACTATGTTTGTCTGAAACCAATCTGCCAAAAGGATCACCCAGTCTTGAAAATACCAAACCGAAAAGTAATGATCATCAAGTCCCAATCACACTAAACTGAATGGTTCAAGTATCTATTTTTAAGAGGTCTTCTGGGAGGTGGAGTCAGGCTTGAAGTCATAAATCTTAAATATGAAAATGAGTGGCTCAGCCCTGGGCATCTGCAATCACTGTGATGACATGACTGTTTAGGCAGATAAGTGAAAGTACAGGGGTTTTAAACCTTATACCAGGAATTTCAGGCACTTTCCTTCTCCACTCTAACAGCTAGTGGAGTTGAAGGACTACAGGATTGTTTGGAATATTTCCCATGGGACATGAAGTCCTGCAAAATAGGTCTACTTCCAGTGGGAACTGCTGAGTTTCTCTTGCAGTTGACTGAGTTTTTAATGTAATTTTGACTGATCTGGTTGCTTTAAGGCTGATCTTCTATAGACCTGCCAGTCAAATCATTAGTTGACCAAGATCCTCTCCGTCTGCAAAGAAATTACTCTGCCAAACACATGGTTAGTCCTTTGTAAATATTAAAATGCAAGACCCCATCTTGAAGTGTTTTTTCTTCAAGTATCTGCTATCTGAAACAGGAATCTCAGAGTTCTGGAGGTGGGAGGAATGAGATATACAAGTCTATAACTTACAAAAAAAACCACAAACACATACCACCACTCCCCTCCCCCCATGTTTTTTAGGTTGGGTTTTTTTGGTGGTGGTGGCAGGTTTTTTTCCCCCTCAACCAAATGGGCAATCGGTTTAACATAACAAACTAAACACTGCTATCTACAGAATGGCAAAGAAGTAGAATAACGTTAAAAAGGAGTTTCTTTACTATGATAGGATGCAACAATAAGCTTAAAGGGTGATTAGGTCTATTCTGTTTTCCCATCCTAGAGCTAGGGAGAAGAAAACTGCAAGAAAACCTTTGTATATCAGTTACTCTGGTAGACACATTGAGCTGAAGATGTCAACTTGGTAAAGTTGGGTACGTAAGACTCAAGGAGGGAATTAATTAAAACAAAAGTGTTCAAAGAACACTAGGAGGAAAGGGTCAGCAGAGCTGTAGCTTTAAAATTTCCTTTTAGTTTCTAAACTTTTCTTCTTTTTTTCACATTTTCTTGTACAGCAAAGGGTCAACAGTATCTACACAAAACTGAAGAACTAGAATTTGAGCTTTGTTCACATTTTAATAGTCCTAAAATCTTAGCTTTGAAAAGATGTTTCACATCTCGAAGCAGAGGATTCTGACCAATTAGAAAGCCAAAGCGGACTTCACTTTCCAAACACACAATGGAAAGATAGCAAGTTTTAATGCAGTGGCCAGGCACTGACAGAGGTGAGGCTAAAGTTGGCCTATGGGAGTCTGAGTCCCAGGTTGCACTAGGAAATACAGAAGACAAAACCATCACATTCAATTCCTGAAAAATTCTCAGTTTTACAGGCCCACTTTGTCAGCCTGTAAAAGGTGCTGGGTTAGAGCTGCACTGTATGGAAAGAAAGAAGGTGTACCAAAGAAAGCACCCGCTGTAGCGAGTCAAATAGAAGTAAAGTCTCAAGGAGACATTCCCTTCTGTCCCAGTTTGTTGCCCACTCCCACTTTTACTGTTTCCTTACTACCTGTCACCAGGCAAAAGTTTTTGCCCTGCATTCCCAAACACACACTACCACTACATTCCTTTATTTAAAAAAAAAAAATCCATTTCTTCTGCTAGTCATGTAAAGAGTAATTTAACATTTATATGCTCCATCTCTGGATTTTCTCATCTGCCCCTGTAGTTTTTATTTTGACTTTTCAAAGCATTCATGTTGTATAGCACAATGTTAAGCATGCTACCAGCTATAAATAATAAAATAATGCCTTGAGTACTGGACATCATAGCAAAGATAAAATTGAGAGGAAAAAGATGAGGGCAAGTAGTTTCAGTCTGCCCTAAACCTTTAAATGCTACGGCTTTTTACCTTTGTAGACATAATATTCAGAAGCAGCATTAAACTAGGATTATTGCTTTGGTCATTATCTAGAAGTGCAGTGTGGGAGGAAAGGGGGAGAGAAGGGGTGAGGGAGAGAAAGTATGCACAGGCCAAGATCACCACCTAGTGACAACTTCTGATTTGCAGGTGGTTTGCTTAAATATATTAGACAAGTTACTGTGCCAGAGAAACAAACCATCCAGTCCTTTTTTCAATAATAACCCTCTAATGTAAGGATTATATATTCCTTCAGGATTTGGAAAAATTTCAGAGCATATGATTTGATGCAGTGAGGTACTTAATACTTGTTGGTTCTTTGTGTTTGCTTGTTTTAAAAAACAATCAAGAAAAAAATACCATCTTGAATTTGTGGAAGATTAATTTGGCAAAGCACCTGTTCTAGTATTCCCTAAATCAACAATTTAGATAACAATAAATTAAATACTGTTTGAATCTGAACAGTTTTTAAATTAATTATTTCAGCATTACTCAACAGAGGCAGAGTTTTCTAAACTGGTGGGACCCTGAAAAACACAGAGTAAGACCCCTATGAAAGAGGAAGCATTCCCCCTACATGGGGCAACAGCCCTGGACATGTACCTTCCTGCAGTGCCTGACTCTGAAGGAGTGCTGGGTGAAGGATGAAGATTCCCTAGAATTTGTCTTTAATTCTTCCAGCAGAACACATTATTCTATTCTTTCATATCTCAATATTTTCTTTCCTTCCTTGTACAGCACTGCCATCATTCAAAATGGTAAACTTGAAACATGATCTTTGCTCTGGCTCTCTACGTTTTTATGTTCAGAATAGTAAATCTCTCCTGCAGATAGGACAAGCATGTTGAAAGCTGGCCTTTCAGATGAAGCTCATGCTATCTACCTTCTCGTTACTGCAGTATCTTTTTTTTCCCCAGTCCTGAGAAATACATCTTTCCTTGCTCCCTCCCTTTCACACACTACAAGGACCCGTGCCATAACCCAGTGCATCCTGCTCTTGGCCACTCCATCCCCTGCTCTGCTTCTCCATCCCATCTAAGCTCCATGCTTTTTTTCCAAGGTATTCCATAGCTTATGCCATTCAAGCCATCTTATATACTACCAAGGTATTTTCACCCACATCCAGTGGGCCTGTTACATCACTATCCAGCAGTCATTAACTTCTCAAACACTGTTATGCTTTATCCCTAATCACTCAAGTTACTTAGCTTTGTGATAAGAGGATTAATTACGGCTTTTAAAAAAGTAATTAAACCCTACCATTTTAGCATACCAAACAATGCTTTCTGTTAGCTCATAGATCCCGTCCTGTCTTTAGATGACTGTTTTCTACTGGCTTACACTTAGTCATAGCCTATTTGGGGTAGGTCCTGTGTGTGCACACTAGCACAAGGGGGGAACAGTCAGACTAAAGCCCTGGGCTACCCGCTCCTAGGAACAGGGCTGCACACGTCTCCCACATACTGGCTGAACAAAAAACTAAGCAATGGCTCATGCCGAATAGTTAGTGGACATCAAGTAACAGCGAAATCTACAGTGAGGGAAGGTACTAGGAATTGTACTAAAAGCAGAAGCTATGCCCAGTAAGCTTTTGAAATAGGAAGGCAGGAATTATCTGCAACTGCTACAGCACTGAAGAAATAACAAATAGCACAGGCATTAGAAACATTCTTTAAGGCAGCCTTTTTTTTTTAATACCACCACAGACAGTTTAGACAGCTCTAAAGCAAAATGCAAACACTGTACAAAGGTATTGCTCAGCTGATAAGCGCTGCGCAAAGGGATAGCTTTGTCTGTGTTCGGAATAGTTGTGTTGAAATACACTACATGTTAAATAGGAAGCTATATGCTCAGGCAACTGATTACCCTGGCTCCTCTTATACTGATAAAATTTTAAGCTGCTATTCTACAATGATATTTTCATTCAGCTTTTAACAATTAAAAAGAGACAAGCTCTGCTACTGCCAATCTCTCTCATGCCTGGAATATCAGTCATCAGTGTTGTTCTATAATCTGTCAGTGTTAGTTGGGCTGATGCATGCCATAGTTAATTTGGACAAAAGGAACATACTTGAAATAAGAGTCAGGTCTTCATGCTCTCTGAATAATTTGAACATGTATCCTATTTTACAGTTGAACAAGCTCCACCTACACTATACTTCTGTGCCCAAGCTTACTAGAGATACTTAAAGAGAAATAACAGGTATTATTTTTAAAGGAAATTGTAAAAAAAAATCAAAAACATTATTTATAGAAGTATAGCCAGTATGAGAAGTTCAACTAATCATGGGCGTACATACAAAACTCAGAATTATACATCTACACTTATACCTACATGTATGTATGTAGGCATGTTCTATATTTTATGATATATAAAACATACTAATGTGGAGTTTCATTCTGGTAATACCAACCTCACCAGGCTAATTAGTTTTGGTATTTTAAAGGTTAAACTATTTCTCTTGAGTGTCAGAAAGAGCGAAACTCATTTGAAAACTTTCTGTGAAGCAATGTGAGATGCAATGGCTTATCACCATTCCCTGAAACTAAGCTTCTCAGAAAGCAAGAAAATCTGTTCTTCAGGAGGAAACACATCTTAAAGATAAACACATCTTATTTTTCAAGAAGGAAAAAACAGGTGCCCAAACTAGTTCCAAATGAGCTATTTTGGCATACCAGAAATGGCATTTGGTCATAATTCTTCCCAGAGAGGGGGCTCCAGTTTGGGAGCAGAGGTGACTTACCTTGGAGCAGCTCTAGCTCATGCCTGATGCGGACACAGCTCAGTTTTTCAGATGTTCCCACAGCGGTGCAGGGCAGGCAGCCAGGAAGCACTGCGGCGGTGAGGCATCCCTGCTGCAGTCAGAGGCAGATCCCAAAGATACCCAGCTGTCTTGCAGAGGCAGTTAGCCCACGCAGGGCACAAAATCAAAGTAGCTATTTGCTTCTGGCAGTTACTCTGAGAGCTTATACTTTTGCATTGTACCTTACGCAGGTTCCTCCAGAGTTTATAATCAGAAGCTTCAGGTATTTTGAATCTTTTCCTCCAGAATAGTTTCTCTTCTTGTGCCTCCACTACGTGCAATAAATGCTCATCTTGAAAGCAACTTCAACTTAGAATTAAAAAAAAAAGCAACCAAACAAAAAAAACCCAAACACACCCAACAACAACAAAAATATCCCACCCACCACTACTTCGACACATAACAAACAATTAGTTTGTTATGTTATGGTTTTATACTCTCTAAAGCCCCTTAAACTCTTCAGAAGTTAGCTATTGTGTTGCCCTCTCTAAAGGTGGTACTTTCAGTCTGTGTGGAAGATACAGATTTACTGGTGAATGTTCTCAGACTGTTTTAATAAAATATAAAGCAAATAAAACTGTATCTGTTTTTTACAAGCAATCCAAAGCTTATGTTATTTGTCAAAACAGCATCTCCAAGAGGTAACAACTAATACACTCATGGTGAATTAGAATTCCTTGAAAATAAAGCACATGTGACAAAATATCATCTCTAGACCTCAGGAGGTCAACAACAACAAAACTTAGATAAGAACATTTACATCACGTTGACTCAGTATATTTTTCCCCAAACAGCATTCCATTGTCAGCTGGCTTAACGTGATGAACTAAATCCATCTGGTTTTCATTTCTGCAAGCAATTTGTTTTCTAAACTATGCATATCCAGTTGCATAAACAAATCCTTACTATAACCACAAAAGCAGCTGCCTCAGTTTCTGTTGTAATTAGTCATTTACATATGTTTCATTTGCTCAGGCATTTTTTTCCAACATGCTAGAATTTAACTATCAGAAACAGAGGCTATAGCTATTAAAATAATGGCTAAAAAAAGAAATGAAAGTGTCACTCACAACACACTTCAGTCTTGTGCCAACAGTTCCCATTGAGGTTTTTTTTCTGTCTATAAAGCAGAAATAAGACACTTGCAGGAACATGCCACTACAGTCTAGAAGAAAGTGCATCACTTAATTACTAATTTTAGCTTTATTTTATGTGTACATTTGTACATTTTGATCATGTTCACAAAACACAAAACATTTGTTATCAGAGTATTTCATACAGAGATAGACACATAGCTTTAGGATTACTTATAAGAACAGGCAATAAGCTATGGAAAGTTTACAAAAATATTTTAACAGGAGCTTTTAATCAAATGAGCATGAGAAATTGTGTTTGACTAGTAAATTCTGTATATAAGCTACTACAAAACATTTCTATTAGAAAAAAAAAAGAAAGACACTGCTTAAAGGCTCTTGAAATCTTACAATTGGAGAAGTGTTCCACTGTGTCTCCATTCTAAAGCATGGAAGTGGAAGTTGTGCAGAAAAAAGTTTTACTTTAAATAATTGTCCAACTGTTATTGCTGCTTTTCAAAGAACCTGAAAGCATACAATGAAAACCTTAAACAAACAGCTAAATGGACATATTTAGATCATTACTGCAATTGAAATGCAAAAGTTTACTACAAAAGTTTCTCAAAATGTGGGGTTTTTTTATATGTACATGGAGAACTATACACAAACAGGGAAATAAAAAAGTTGCTCAAAATAATGAAAGATAACAGGATACAGTATTTACAGCTTAAACACCACCCTTTTTTTAAATTGGAGCTAAACTGTTACATGAACATGCAGTACATCCACAACTCAAAACGAATACCTTTTTCGCAGTGTAATGTAGTCCTGTACAAAGCATAAATCAACTATATGTTAAATCACTTCTCCATTACTGTTCTTGCTGTCTTCAACCTTTATAACAATGCCTAGGTCACAATCCTTTAGCTTAGGTAACTGCATCAAGTGAAAATATGAACATTTATTTCTAATACAAACTTGCAGAATGCATTCTATCCACAAGACACTTTAGGGGGACATATTATGGTGCATTGTGTATGATCTATTGTTTAAGTCACACTTGACAAAAAACAGTATTGGAAGGGCACAGTTTTGCCAGTGGACTAATGGATACTTTTTGCCTTTTTTTTTAATTTTCAAATTGTCTTTTTCTTTTCCTCCTTATTTGCTCAGCCAAATCCAAAGGGTTATAATACTGATGGTATTTGTAAAGCTTATACTCTAAGTGTTATAGTTATCAATACAGATGTCAAATACTGTAGCATTTGTCTATCTAAAATAGGTATCTATCTTTACTGGTTTCTGTAAGCATTTCTGAAGAATTATGTGCTATTCTATATATTGCCACAGTCAAAAATTTAGTTATATAAATACCTGATTATCCTCTAAAACCCCAATATATTAAGGGCCTTCAAAACTTCATTATCTGTATAAAAGTTAAGCATATTTCAAACAAATACCCCCCCCCCGCCAAGTAATTTTAAAAGGTTTTATATTTTCAGCTCTGATAGCCTTATCAACATACCTTAGATTGATGGCTAATCTAGAAACAGATTTTACAATGGTGATATTAAATACCTGAATTAAAGTTAGATGTCAAAAGGAATGCCATTTATATCAATCAAGTATTATTTAATCAAAAAATCTCTTCAGTATTTACTTTGCCTTATAGGGTTTGGTGGTTTGTTGTTGGTTCGTTGGTTTTTTTTTTTCAATTCACAGAAGCAGCAGAAAAGGACATACTATCCATTCCCTTCAACAAGTGACAAACCTTACTAGTATTTGTGCAGTAGTTTCCTAAAGCATTCAGTAACTACAAGATGGATAATTAGAAGTGAAAAAAAAAGTGTGTTCCTGGAAGAAAATACTTCTTTAGATCACTACTTTAGAGTATAATTGTTTTTACACCTGCTATACCACAAGAATACCCTAAGCAGTGACATATCTTTGTGGAGATATATCTTTGTGATTAAACTTAATGCACAAACTGATTTCAAGTATAACTCTAGGCACAAGCATGGGAAACAGCATGCTGTCAGGACACCATCTTTTTCTCTTACAAATGGTGTGTACCCAGGTTAAAGTCCACCTTCTATGACAACTTCATTTCCACCAAAGGATGTGCAGTTAAGTACACAAACTAATGCAGCCCAGCTGAAGATTTCACTGCTGTAACAGAGTACAGAATATTTTTCCCACTGACCTTAAAGGTTGTGGTGGTGGTGACCACAATGTGATCAGATATTTGCTTTTAACTCAATACAAGTTTTCAGCTGTGTCAAATTCACCTGTTCACAAAGAACACATTCCTTCTGAAGCAACAGCTGAGAATTTAAACAGTCTTTTCACCTTGGGCTCCTCCCAACCTAGAGGTTAAAAAAGAAATAGTTCAAAAGGTGTCCTGTCAATATGCTGACACAGTTGTACATTAAATTCTGGCAACACTGAAATAAAGTTATGTTCTAGCATTTTTTTATATAT
>NW_009630122.1:0-622 GCF_000690535.1 Cariama cristata
GAAGGCTTCTCGCTCTCCTGGCGATTAAAATAAGGGTGCTGGCTGGAGTCAGGCAGCATCCTTCAATTTTAAGGGCGAGGTGCTTGAAATCAAGAATGCTTTTTTTTTTTTTTTGAGGCTTTTCCCATTTAGTATTAAAGTCATGTAGGAAGAAGACATTTCTCCTCCGTGCTCGTTTAGGCTAACCCTCCCCTGGAAACTCCAAACCGGAGGGAAACAAGCGTGCATAGGGTTGGTTTTTTTTTTTTGGGGGGGGGGGGGAATGCGTTTTGGTGTGGGTTGTTGGGTGTTTTTTTTTAAAAGATGTTTGTCACGCTGCAACCGCTATTCCGAGGAGCCTGCGATGTTTGCATTCACCGCCCGGTTTTTAAGGCTCCTTTCTTCATATCGCAGCCAGCTCAACTTGAGACTCTAGAGCAGAAATAAAGGGGAAAAAAGGAAAAAAACCAAACCCCAACCAAACAAAAACTAAAATCAAGGCAAAATAATAATAATAAAAAATAAAGCAACCTTCCCTCTTTCCTCTCCATCACCCCCAAACTAAGCTGCTCCCCCCCAAGCAAGGCTCCCCTCGTCCCGCCTCGTCGCTCGGGGAAATCACCCCTCGTCCCGCCGGCACGTT
>NW_009630122.1:894-5257 GCF_000690535.1 Cariama cristata
GTGGGGTTTTTGTTTGTTTCGTTTTGGTTTGTTTCGGTTTTTTTCCCGCCCTTGTATTGCCCTTTCCCAGCGCTGCCAAATCTTCACCCTCCCGCAACAGCCCCCCCCGAGGAGTCCCAGGAGATTTACAGCTTCGCTCCGTCTCTGCTAACTTGGTTCTAATTAAGTCACTGGATCACGTTTGCGTGACATTACCGTGTTTTCCCTCATAATTGTCTGGGATAAAAAGTTTGTCTGGCTGTGTTTAAGCTTAAAGGGTCACTTAGGGCTCTTCAAACAGAACAACACTGAAGCACGACAGCAGAGGAAAAGCAGCGAGTAAAACGCTCAAAACGATTGCACTTTAACACCTGTAGCCTTTAGCTTTCTGCCTAAAGGGTGCGAAGCCATACACACGCACCCCCCATTAATGCTACACGGTCAAACTTTTTTACACTGAGACTTTTACTCATCCTTACTTTTCGGACTTGTAGGCTGGCATATGCACAACTGCACGCACGGAAGATTGCGTTGTGTCTTGTGCTGAGTACCTGCCTGCTTTTACACGGATGGTAGGGAAGTATCATGCTAGAGGAGTTTGCCACAGTTCAAAGAGTAGTACAAAAATAAGTAGTACAAAAATCTGGAAGGTTTATTTCAGTGTAAATTATTTTATTCATACATGGTGTATGTGTGTGTGTATACATATATAAAACTACTGAACAGAAATTATAACAAAGGTGGGCAAATATTTATTATTACTTTATTATAGCAGTCTGTTTCCAAAAATCATACTCCAGATTCTGATGAGCAGTTGACTCCTCAAGTATTCATTCCCGCTTGAATATTTAGGAAGCAATTTAGCTGCTTATCCTATACACCTCCCCCTTATTGGCTGAAATGTGCTCAGCTGAAAACTACAATGCTAGTATTTCAGAAACTAGTCACTCCTTACACGTTAAAGAGAAAAGAAGATGCAGGCCTGAATGTTGCTATGTTCTAATACAATGCATACTACCACATTTAAAAATGCTCAGACTTTTCTTTTAATATAACTTTTAGGAAGTATGTAACATGTTTTTGTCATGACCAAGATATTTGTGCTACGTTTAGCAATACCAAACTAGATCAAGAACCCATCAACGTGGGCTCTGGACATATGCACAGTAGGCAGTTTCCAATGGAGATTATAATTCTAAATAAATGGTGAGAACAAAAAGGAAGAGAAATAAAGTAGTAGTAGTATATCCATCTGAGATTTGGGAGAAAATGAATTTCGTACTAGACAATACTTAAATTTCTACAAAAATCTTTAATCAAACCAGCAACTGAAAAAAAAAAAATATCACCTTTGTTCCAGTTCAATGGCTTCATTGCAAGTTTCATTTTCTTTAAATATATGAAACTATACAGCTAACTGAGAAAAATCATTGTTTTTCATTTCTGTGTTTTTTCGTTTTCCTCTTCATTTCAGCTTTTAGATGCGCCAATTGAAAACCAGCTGTTTGAGATAAATGTCTGCGGTCAGATAAATCCAGTGGATGCAGTTAAAAAGACGGGCAGGTATGCAGTTTGCCTGGGTTATAATTGTTCACTTTGTGAGGATTGGTGTCCTGAGGCAGTTGATATTTTAAGGTACCTCAAACAAGCTTTTTGGAAAATACACTGCTAAGAAATGCAGTGGAGGATACTTTAGCAAAAACCTTCTGCTGTTACATTAATATTTAGGGCACTATATCAGAGGAATATCTAAAAGACAGGAGAGGGAAAAAACAAAACAAAACACCCAAACCAAAACCCAGAACATTAGGATGTGTCATTTCCATGTTTCCTGTAAACTTTCATCAAGAAGCCAAATATGCTTTTTCTATTCACGTATCACTTAATGCTCAACAGAAATGGAAAATGCATGATCTAAAAATTATTAAAAAACCCCAAGCATAAAACATAAAAATGAATTAAGAAAAACATTTTAATACTGGAGGCTGGTGGAAAAACTGAGTTGAAGAGAAATGGTGTTTGTCCTTGCATTATTTAAAATGAACCATGGATTTTAAAAGTTTATGGGACTGTTTCTTTGTTTATCTCATTTAACTTAGCATCTGTCAATCATAAAGGAAGAAAATGGATCAAAGGCTGCTGAGTTTACTCAAACTCAAATCTCTTTAAAGGATCAGATTTTATCACTTACTTGTTCATGTTGAGTTTTATCTTTGAAGTGTGTGTATAAGGTGAGAAATTTTTGTCTCGGAGCAAATAAGACAGTGTGTTAGATACTGTGAGAAAGGATCCTAAAAGGCAACAGAAGCTTTCCAATAATAAACTTAGAAATATGCTGTGTTTCTCTGTGGCCAGTGTGCTGGGTGTGGTGGAACTCTGATATTCAGAGCCCACTTACTCTTACCTGTGCAGAGGTCTCAATGGACGTTAATGCCTGGCCATGACAGTGACTGATGTTTGATAACAAGCTTGAATTTATTTTTTTTTTTTGAGGGGTGGGGGGGCCTTTGGAGAAACTTCTTGACTCTTAAAACAAAATAGGAAAAAAAAAAATCATGTTAAAATGCATCTTGGCCCTAATGCCATTTTCATTGAAGCTGATGGTAAAAACCCTCTTTGACTTTACTAGGAACAGGACTGAGACATTTTAAATGCTATGTTGTAATATAAACCTTTTAAGTCTTAAATATTTCCATACAGTGGAGCAAAGAAGTCTCAAACGTCATCAGAAAGACTGCTTTTTGTTAGGCTGTTACAATGTGCTATTTCTGTTCAAATAATGTTTACTAATATGAGAGACAAATAGATTTATACAATTTGGAAGTCTGACACTACAGTTGGGTGTTCACAGCTTTTATACATTATGGTATTTATGAAAATAATTTTAACTCTTCAGTTGCATAAAACAAAGCACAGATGTTTCCCAGCAGCATTTCCACATCAGGCCTTTTAGCTTAGCCTTACTGGAGCATAGCGTAGAGTTTGGTTACAGTTAAGCTCACATCAAAATATTCCAAGAGTACAGAGGCACTACGTGGCGAGGCAGGGTTAGGGAGAGGGAGGAGGGACATGGAAGGAGGAAACAACCTTCTTCTCCAGCTGTGCTGAGTCTTCCACCTGCGGGACCTCAGAAAGCTGTAAGTTCTCATCTTTGGATTTTCTTCCCTCCTTGGTGGTGGCTTTAAAAAGGTTTAAGTAAGAGAACAGTAGCAGAAAAAGCCCTCAAAATATTGCACTCTGGGAAGGTCAAGGAGGTTTCCTTCTCCAGATGTACAAGGCCTCCAGGGTTCAAAACTGAATCTCTGTTCTCCTGAGTTGCTGTGATGCCCAGCACCCTGTCTTCTCACCCAGGGACATGTTGAGGGAAACACTATTTCCATGAATTGTTTGTTTGTTTGTTTTCCCCTGCAGTTAGCTTGGCTGGTTAAGCACAACTGAACAGCATTCATGTAGTCATTCAGGTCTTATCAGTGATCTTCTAAGAGGGGAGTATTGTCCAAGTGACAATTTACCTATCTTTTGCCAAATATTACTACAAATCTCTCTTTTCTATCTTTTTGTATGTTTGTTATGTCCAACTGTGGTCTCTTGTCAGGCACTTAATTGTAAGCTCTTCAGGAAAGGAACTGTCTTTATGGTTGGTGTCTTCACAGCATCTTGTGTAGTGGCCCAGGTTTACAAGTGTTAGTGATAAGCTGCCCTCATCTAAAGACAGACAGGCCAATCCTTTAAATGGTTTATTCCAAGTTGATGAAGATTAACAAAGAAAAAAACCCCCCGAAACAAAGAAGAAAAAAAGTGAGAGGGGTCAGTATACATCTTGATGCGAAAGGAGACTTTCCTAGTCTCTGCACTCCCATTGTCTCAGGAAATATCTGCTGCTCCTTGTAAGAAGTATATGGCCTAAAAATGTCTAAAGGTTTAAAAGTGGGAGGGAAATCAAAGCCAAAAATATCAAGTTATAAAACCATATGAAGGAAACGTATCTTTCTGTGAGAGGGTTTAAATTTTGGCCTTTTCAGAGGAAAAAAAGAAATACTACCAACAAAGCCATGATGAAAGCAGAGGAAACAGAAAATACTTCTGTAATTGTACTTGTGCATTTCATAGCGGTCGAGTAACCTTTCCTTGTGCTTTGGGCCTGATCTTGAAGAAGATCTTAACTGGATATCTCTTAGGACTATAGTGGTACTGTATAGATCACTTCCACCTGTTGCAGGTCAAAAGTGGTCCCAACTGTTAGAGGATAACTATCAGCAGAAGCTCAAACCCTTTTAAGTCAATAGCAGCTTGCTTCCTCCAGTCAGAGGAGTGAAAATGCTCTGTAATTGCATCCTGAAAGTGTTTACTGATACCTACCTTTAGAACCACGGAAAGCGGTTCA
>NW_009630122.1:5288-15854 GCF_000690535.1 Cariama cristata
TCTTTGGGGGACGAGAGAGCTTAATCATTTACAGCTAGTGGTTACAGCCAGTTGTGCCTTCAGGACCTGAACTCCAGCTGATTCAGACACTTGCATGAAGATATAAAAACTGAGCTTCACATCAAAACACTGGGAAAACACAGAGATGAGTATGATGAATACCAAAATAGCTTATAGGATTATAGATCTGTACATAAATGCAAGCATAAAAATGACCAGATTTTTACCAACAGACCTCTGTGGCCATATTCTAACTGTGCCAGGAGGAAATACTGTATTTATTGTTCAAATCAGTGCAACATAGTCCATTTTGACTCTAATCTTTTTCTGGAAGAAAAAGGGCTTCTCTCTGTGGATATTAGATTGAGTGGGATGGAAGTGGAAATCTCAGTGGGATTTTCAGGTAGGGAAGCAACGCAAGACTGGGCCACTACACATGCACTGGCATCAGCAGAGTCTCTGTGACTCTTTTGTTGTTGCTTTTGTGTAGTACCTCACCTACACATGTTCATATCCACAACTGGAACCCCAAAGCACTGTTAAGCAACGCAAGTGCAATAGGCGAATCAATACAGAAAACTTTATGCATTAATTGTTTTTCACCTAATATACGTCTGAAGCTAACGCCGCTAAAGTATTCTTCTCTTCATTACTTCACTGTGGCAAATTCCACTCGTTTACTTTAACGTCAGCCTTATATTCCATTTTATTGTTGGTTTATGGAAACTTTATTTTAGATTGAACTTACGAGCACAAATACCATCATTTAACAATGCTCTTCTGTCTACATTTGTGACACTTTCCAGCGCACTCCAGTGGAGCAAAAGGTAAAAAATATGGTAAAACAGCCTCCTGTTTTGATGAAAAATTGCTAGCAGTTATAACATAATTAACTTAACCAACAAGGCAATAAGAATTAAGTGCCCTGTTCATGAGTGATGCATATCCCACATTAAGACTAAATTTCCTAGAAGTTACACACCGAAACATTTTCCAACGGGTCTTTACTGTATAACGTTCATAAAATTTTATATTCAACAACATTGTTTCCTTGGGTCTTTTGGAATGCAACAAGAGGACTGCGATTGAGAGAGAAGCAGTGGTATACATGACCAAAAAGTTTTGTCTCATCAGTGGGAAAGCCTAGGGAAAGTGCTATAAGAGTTATACATTATATTTTCCTCTAACTGGACTTCACTTAAATGATCAAACCATAAGGTCTTTTTTTTTTTTTTGTATTCCTGAGGAAGTAATATTTTTGCTATTTGTAAGTGACTATTTGTAAGTTTTGCTATAGTAGTAACTACCTATCCAATCAATATAATTTTAGAAATCTCTTTTAATCTCTTGAACAAATATGTTTACAAGAAAAAGTCCAGTTTATTTAGAATCATGGACTAATTTAGGTTGGAAGGGACATCTGGTCCAACCTCTTACTCAAAGCAGACCTAACTCACTAATCTGGGTTGGAGTTTTTTTGTATTTCAGTAGCAGTATTTTATGGCAATAGTTCTCGCCAAAGAGCTTGTTCCAAACCAATTTCCATTTACTAGATTTCCTTTTTTATCTTCTCTGCTGTGAACGTACCCTATAGTTACCTTTGGGATCAACAATCCCTGTTCTTCTTTTAACAGTTCAAGTTCACCTTTAACTCTACCCTGGCCTCTTGCATTGACAATGGAAAAGAATAATCTGAAATCTAGGGCAAAACACAGTTTGGAAAATGTTGCTTTCTCCTGTGTCAGAGGGTTTATAATACCATATTCTAAAGTATAACTGTACCTTCAAATCAGGATTATTGCTTTGAAGCTAAAGGTAATTGAACTATTCTTCCATCTTTAGGCCCAGAAGAAAATGATTTAATTTTCGGTGTATTTCCAGCGATGATGAGCTGCTGATTTATGATTCTTGTCAAGTTATAGGAGAGCTGACTAAAATGTAAAACTAAAGGCCTAGCTTTCCTGTCAGCTGTTCTGGTATAATTCCAGCTCAGCTTCTCCGGTGTTGATGAATTTGTTCCAGTTTTATACTGCTGTGACCAAACCAGAATTTATTGCACTGTCTGAATCAAAGAATTGGACACTTTCTTCTATTTTCAGAAGACAAGCTTTTGCTTGGTCTGTAGTCTCTCTCTCTCACCCTTTTCCTATTTTATAATTTTTAAAAATGTGTATTTTCAAAAGAATAATGACAAACTCTATACCTGAAAAACTGTGTCACACACAGTCTTGCAAACTCTTTTTTATTTTTTTCTTTTTTTAAGAGCAGTCCCCTGCAGACCATGAAAATGTGCTGTTTAAGTACGAGGAATGCCACTCTTAGGCAGTCCTGGACTCCTTTTATTTAGTTATTTATTTTTAAACTTGCCTTGTCATTGATTTAGTGACTGCTTTTCGTTGTATTAGCAGTACAGATACACATAGGCAAAACAGTGAGACCTGCTTTGAAACACTCAGAACTAGCTTTTGCAGAAGAACCCTTTAAACTTGGGAAGGATCCTGTGGAGGATTTGGTCATGTTTAGAAACCCTCCAAAGTAGCTATGACAATTTAATGTTCCTGGGCCAAGATCTTGTGCACATACCAAATCTCTGACACTGTCCAAGATCCTTATCCAATGTGAAGAGGAAACTGCAAAATTAGAATTGCCTAAAACAACCCCTAGAGAGTGTTGCTGAATCTTGAGAAGATTTTTATTTTTTTTTTTTAACATCTTAAAGAGAGCTTTTTCTTAAAAGGTCTAAACCAGGAAACTTAGAAAAGAAAATAGTGCAGTGAATAAGGTATCCACAAACCCTGGAAAAACATTCCGAGCTAGATCCCTTTGTTACTTGCTGTAATTTCTTTAACCTTCTTTGGTCAGGTAAATGGACTTGGACCATTATAGAAGCCTCTGAAATATACTAATATAATTTTCTTGGCTTTATATTTTAAAAGGGAGTGGCATCTAATCTGGGTTTCAGCTCCGCCTAATCTGGATCATCTGGGATTAATTCTAAATGTAGCTGAGGAAGGAGCGCTCAGGGAGGTTGATCTCGGCAAAGGCGGCTGGTCAGAGTCCGATCAGTCACCATATACCTGCTCCAGGCAGTTCAGATGCTGACTGTATTTTGGGGGGGTTATTACATATGGAAGTGAAGCATTCTAACTGATAAAAGTCTGCTTTTCTGTGCAATGAATATGTTGGCTACAGTGCCTGCAACCTGTGCTTTGTGGTAAAATCTAGGCTTTGTGTTAATTCTCTTAATATTGTTTCATCTTCCCATCCCTGCATATGCATAGCAATGAGATTTTTGCACCCTGGCTGCTTTTGCTTGCTTTCTGTTTCTCTGGATGTGGCAGGGGTCTGCAAGACAGGTTTTTCTAAAGGAAGAGAGGCCTGGAAAATGTGTTATTAAATGTACTGATTTAAAAAAGGCAAGTGAATAAATGATGTTTTGGTTTCAGCAGACATACTGAGGTTTTAAACATTAGTTCAGGTAGAACCAAACTCAAACATTTTAATAATGGCATACTAACATAACTGTCTCATACAAAATATTTCTGGCCACTTTTAAGGAAAGGGGGGGGGGAGAGAGAGAGAGAGAGAGTGAGAGTGATATATCTGGATAAATAGGAGTAGATGGTAATTTTAATTATTCCTCCTTTCCCCTCTCCTTTTACTAGCAGCCCAGTGAGTAGTTACCTGGAGAACTAAGAGACAAAATGGTCAAATCTCATCTTTAGTGAATTTGGAACAGAAACTGAAAAATAGGTATCCCAACTCAGAGGCAAATGCCGTGACCTTTGCCCTGTGGGGTCATGCTCTTGAATGCTCTTCATCTACTGAATTAATAGAGCCAAAGGATTTTCATCACTGAAAAAAAAGTTCAGATGTGTTTGCCAGATTTGACATGAGTTAAGGATCACTTTGATATGTGAAAACTGCATTTTCAGTGAATAAGTTATTATCCAGGAAAAACTCTCCACCATGATAATGGTTATCTGCAAGTCTGTTAACTTGGCAACCTTAATGTTTGGCAGCAGATTTTAACTTTACAGAACACTGAGTTATTATTAATGTACCATATTGCAGATTTTATGAAGGTATCAAGTTTTCAAGTGTTTTTTTTTTAAGTCAGGAAATGCAAAAGATAGGCTTTTTACAGGGGTGTGACTTTAACTATGCTCTCCATATCCTGTACATTTAATGATTTTTCACTTAAAATAACAATCATTAGGCTAATGCACACATTTAGTAATCAAAGACATGTAATATACTGCCTGAATACAAAGAGTCTCATTTTATGTTTCAAGATATTTTTAATTTTCCTGATTTATAAAATGACCAGTGTTAATATTGCACTGTTTTTCTTTATTTATTTGACACATGACTTAAGATGTCTGACTGGTCCTGGTTCAAGGTGTCTGTCACATGAGTTACAGAATTTCTTTAGGTGAAGATTGCTTTGCTTTTAAATCAAGTGAATCAGAAAAAAAAATACCTGTAAAAGGCTACAAGATGCTTAAGGATAGTGGAGGATGCACTTGGTGACAGCAGTTCAAAACAGAGTTGGGTAATGTGGTATGAGCCTGACATGTATGTAGGGTTGACACATTACTTGCTTATTCTTTTTGTCTTTTTTGTTGACTAATCTTTTTATCTGACTCTCTGGAGCGAGGTATGCTGGATATACTGTGGCTTTTCAAAGTGAAATAGTGAAGTAACCCACATGTAACTGCAAGGAAGGACAAACTCTCATTTCTAACACAAGGCACCTGAAGAAAAGCCCTTTTATGTCACTTTGTTCCAAAATGTTTATCAAACTGTGTAAGATCTCCAGCTTACATTATTTTTCCGAGGAGCTTCATACAAAGAGGTTGAGGGTTTTTTTCTGGCAAGGCTAATGAGGTCCTACAGCAAAAAGATACTAAATATCAGCAAGTAAACAGATAATCTGGCATTAGTGTTCAATGTGTTGATTCATTTCTAAATGCATATTAATTTTGTGTAACTTTCCTATCCCTGTACTAGAATTGAAAGTAGGACATCTATAAGCCCAGTAATTGTAATTAAACAAATTAACTAAAGCCCCTTTAAAAAAAAAGACTTTGCATGGCTGTGGTCCTACAGATTCTAAAAAAAGTGAGTGTTTTTTCTCTGCTTTCCAAAGACGAAGCTGATTCTGCTCTAATGTGCATATCGATCCCGTGTGTCTTGTGTACCAGCAATAATAAGAAGCTTCACCGATTGCCTTGTTAGTGCAGCAACCAAATGCTGCTACCACAGAAAAACTAATAAAGCAGTTCTGACATTCCTGTGGTCCATCAGTATCACCAGTCTTTCCACTTCCTTTTCTGAAGGACACAAATTAATTTTTTTAATAGTTGGATTTGGGGGACAAGACAGCTTATTGATACATGCAGAGGTAATGGAGCTTTTTAGATCAGAGATGTTGGAGATGTTCCTTTTAGGACCAGGCCTACATTAGAAAGTTTTGCTCACACGGGTTTGAAAGAAAAAATAGATCCCACCTGCCGAGTGGAGCTCAACCAGCAAAATTCTTGGTGTGGACACAGCTGTGCTGCCAGGAGAAGGCTGCTGCCAGATTGACCTGTTGGGTTCAGAGCCTAGCGTAACTACCATGGCACAAAATCCCCTTCAGTTGGCAAACCTTGCACCCATGCTGCAGAGCTCCGCTGTCGTGGCTGTATTGGTGTAACACTCACGGTGACTGTAACTGTAGACACATCCTAGTCTGAAGCTTATTTAGGCCAGTAGTTGAGATTTACCTTGCCTGAGAACAAAGAGGAGATAAAGACACAGAATGGGGTGCTAAGAACACAGCAAGAGCTGTTGGCAGGGCTGGTGGTAGGTGTCCCTTTGGACTGCAAGAGCCCCTTTGAAAACTTGCCACTCCATAAATCAAATTTTTTTCCCCCGGAAGTTACATTTCTTGTGTGTGCCAGTTTCCACTGGCTGCAGGAACATCTGCTGATGTGACTAGGTTTTCTTTGTCTCAGAAACACCGAGCATTTATGCTCTTCCCTGGCAGCTTTCTTATGGTAAAGATTCTGTCCTAGGGGGATTGCTCCTTGTAGTAGAAAGGAGCTGGGTCTTCAGCCAGATCCCAGTGGGACTGTAAATGGCCCTGGTGCTTAGCAGATACTACAGCGAGTAAGAACTCTCTCTGTCTGCTTCACAGTTACAGCAAAAGGACTGCACAAAGCCATAACCCAGCTGTATATCAGGTTCAAAGTACTTCTCTCATCACATGCGTCTGCCTTAGGTTATCAGGAAACCTCAAAGCATTACACCAGTGAGAAAATATTCAAAGGTCAGCCCAGGATCAGTCTGGGTGACAGGTGATGATTGTGTTTTTACTAAGCTTTCTGTCTCTGATACCTGTTGATGTAGGAATGGCCGAGTTCCTGGGAGCTGGCAGCTCTATGACCCTTTAGTGCACATGGACTTGTTTGGTTACTCTTTCTTCTGGAGATGAATGCGAGAAGGCTTGGATGGGTTGCAGCAGTGGCAGACAGAGAAATGTGGCTGTGATGCTCTTTGAGCTAAAGCAGTTGTCCAAAGCACTTGAGCATGGAAAAGAGGTCACTGAACAGTGATATGGAGTGGAGTGCAGAAGCTGAAGAGGGATTGATTGTTCACTGTTTTCTCCAGTATGAGAAGTAGAGGGCATCAAATAGACTTTAAAACACTCAATACATAGAAAATATCTCAGGTTCCTGAATGGAGTCAGTTTGAGGCTGGATGAGTATTCAGGGCAAGTATCAGGGCACTGATCTTTGACTCTAGGCCTTTTTAGGGCAGGTGTTTCTACTGGTTTTCTCCTCATTAGGAAATAAAAAACTAAATGCCCTCCTCCTCTGCCCCATGAGGCTGGTTCCTGTGAAGACAAGGAGGTGGGGCTGCAGATGGGGAGGGTATCCCGAATAAGAAAAGAGGAGGAATGCTGCCAGAAATTCAATAAGAAGTTCTGGAGGAACAGGAAGAGTGGCTGCAGCCTCTCACACACAGTGTTCACATGCACCCATTTTCCCTTGTATTGGGAAGTGACGTGGGTCTGGGAACCCCGTGAGTGTGCCCATGCTCCATGAAGAAGTCTCCAACTTATGTCCCTAGTCAACCAAGTTGCTTGCAGCTTGAAGTACAAGCCAGCCAAGTGGGGCCCCTCACCAGTTGTGTGATGGTAAGAGGGACAGTGTCTTGTGATGGTGAGAGGGGAAGCCACTTTGTGGTCTAGTTGCTGGGAAAGGCAGTGAGGGGAATATGAGCTTGTATAGCTGTCTTAGGGGCACGGTGTGGAGGAACACTGGACAGGCACCACAGGGGCTTACGATAGCGCTGGGCGGGAAGTGGCCAGGGAGGCTTACAAGGCAGAGGAGCTCTTCAGGGTCTGCTCTGGGCTACTCTTGCACAGGAGTCACCTGAGACAGAAGATTGTGTGATTCAAAGCATCCCTCACCTTCTAGAGTAAGCTGTGGGAGGTGCAGTCACTGCTCATGGAGTGCACTGGGCAAGCAGCGTGGGATCCACTCTGTCCCACCAAACACAGTCCCACCAGCACACAGATCATCATTGTTGGGGACTCACTGAGGGGAAGGAAAGTGGTGGCAGAGCTCTCTCAGCAGCCTGCGCTGCAGTGGCGGCTGCGGCCTTTGGCCTGTCCTCAGCAGGGTCTTGGCCACAGGCCCAGTGGCAGCCTTCTCGGATGTTAGAGAGGGCTTCTCTTCCCACAAGAGAAGCATGCGCTGGGCTGTGATTTGTATTTGTCGCATTTGCCCCCAAGATGAAGGTGGGCACTTCCTCGTGGATGTGCCCAGGGAGATGGGCAGCAGGTCTGGGCAGAAAGGTCAGCCCACAGGCCAAGGGGAGCAGAGGTGGAAGTGGTCTCCCATGGCGAGCAGCCCTCCGATGATATGTGGGGGCTTCTCTGGTTGCCCCCTGCAAGGACTTGGAAAAGTACTAAAAGGCTGTTTCAATGAAAGTATTAAAGTATTAAAAGTATTTTTGTTTGAATATTAGGAACTAGTCACACTAGTTGCTGATCTTGTTATCCTATGGATTTGATAATGTAGATATTTAACATCGATATGTTATAGTGCAATGTTTTGACATTATTGAAACGAAATTATTAGTGAGTCAACACAGTAATTTTGACAAACTGTATGCTATGGAAAGTTTCAGTTTCCTATTCCAATTGAAGATTAAAAAATAAAAAAAATCCAAGTATCAGAATTTCTAAATGAATTTTCTGAAAAAGTGGTTGCTTAAAAACAATATTCAAGTCATAAGATACAGCAATCGGAGTATATTAGTGGTTCTCGTATTGGGAGCAACCTGTTTGTTGTCCAGAGACTGATAGGTCAGCAAATATGACAGCAGTCAGCGTAGCTTTTGTAAATGGGCAGAGAACACGGTATAAGGTCCGCTACTTTCCTGCCATGGAGGAAATGATCTAGCACCAGCCTAGAGACAACAGTAGCACTCCTAAAAGCTCAGAGATGGAAGAAAGAACCACAAAAGAACATGAAAGAGTTTTCTTCCAAACTAGAAAAGCCTTTGCCCCCAAGTATTTTTAACCCACATATTTCAGAACATGTCAGACAATTGATTAGCAATCTGTTGCTGAAGTGATGTATTTATCTGATGCGTGGTTTCACTTAGCAGCTACAACACGAACAGCAAAGACTTGAAAAAAATGAACTGGAACTCTATGCAACATCTTTTATTCAAAACAGATGTATTATTTGGTGTATGTTTAACATTCTCCACATAATCCCAACTTGATCCTTAACCATCATGCATTAGAGTGTTGATTTTAAAGAAGATGAAAATGGGCTGCTAAAATGCTGCCCATATAATCTGAATTATTTTCAGCCCTGTTGTTAAAGCTTAGAGATAAAATTCTCTTTTGAACTAAGGTTGAAGGCATTGTGTTTGATATATTGTTATAATTCCTGCAATATAAATACTCATAAATTAAGTTAGTGGTACGGTACGATTTCCTGTAATCTGTTTCCAGAATCAATATTTTATTGAATGAACTTCTTATTTTAACTTCTCACTTACTGACCCAGTGGCACAGCTGTAGTGTGTGCTTGATCACTCACTCTCCTTTATTTCTTTTTTAAAATCAGACTTGACTATGCAGCAGTGTAGACAGGACATGTTTTTGGAAGCATTGCACTTAATATTGTGTGGAGAGAGATTGAAAATAGCACTATCGTGCCCTAATGTAGAGACTCCCATCTAAACATCCTGTAGTAATTTAGAAAATGGCTATGTAACATTACCCCCATTTTATGGGCAGGAAAACTGAAGCCATGATTATTTCCTTCTTAAAGGATGCTTAACTTTAAGCACCTAGTACTACATTTACTTTTCTAAATGTCGATTTTATTTTTAAAAATCCTTTATACATAGCAATTATCATTTAATTCATTACCCAAGATTTATTGCAAGCTTCTGCCAATGAGTATGCAACCTCATGCACACCAAGAGATTATTTATTCTGAGCAGGTAAAATTATTTCACCTATTGCACCGTGCTGGGAGTGTGTTAATGGCTGTTAAAAGCAGCAGTAGATGAAGATGCTCTGCAGTAGATTTGGTGGCTGGGGTGGTCCGTTGACATGTGACAGCTCAGCTTTCTCCTCTGGTTTTTAGTGCTCGTGACTGCATGAACAAGCCAAACTTCAAGTAGCATGATTGCCACGTGCTGCTCTGGTTTTAGCCTCTCTTGGTTTGCATTACAGTAGCATAAATTTTTTATTATTAGTAGTATTATTAGTAGGATTAAGCCTTTTGCTGTATATTCTCCCCAGCGGGCAGTACTTGATCTACTTCTGATGCAGAGGCAGTGACAAAGATAGATGGCAATTTGGAACTGTTCCCTCAGTTGACTTTTGACAAAATTATGACAGCAGAGAGGCAAATTTGTGTGCTTTCTTCCCCTCATGTTACTTGTACATAATTACACAATTCCCACGTAACTCTCTACAAGTCAACTGTCCCCTGTATTTAGCAGTTACCTAGTGCAAACAGTCTTCTAGATTAGGGGGACTGGTAGTCAGAGGCATTTTTCCCCTACTTGGTAAAATCCAATCATAGTGAGATCAGTTGTCTGGTTAAGAATATAGAAAAGCAGAAACAATGACATGCATCGTCGAATGTTTTAGAGGATAGACATCACAGTTGACTAAAATAAAATACAATAAAAAATGAAAACCCTACAATGAACACTTGAAAAGAGAAACCCAAAATACTCAGTGTTGTTGGTCCTGATGGTGTTACACTTAATGGTTTTCTGCATCTCCTGTGAAAGACACCTTGTTCTGAAAGCAGAATTGCAACTTTCACCACTTAACGGTTCTTAATTATAGAGGAAAGTTGGGTATATGAAATCTAACACCTGAAAACAGACAGCAAAGAAGATCCCCAAACTCTCTTTTTCCCTCCTTGTCACTAATCTCAAAGTTGCTAATATAATTTTTCCTTCTAGAAAAGCCTTTGATTTTTATGACCACTTAGAACTGGAAATACTGAAATATTTAATAATAATAATAAT
>NW_009630123.1:0-14507 GCF_000690535.1 Cariama cristata
CTCCATTCACCACCACCCTCTGGGCATGGTCGGTCAGCCTGTTTTTCACCCAGCGAAGGGTATTCCTGTCCAGGCCATGAGCTGCCAGTTTCTCCAGGAGAATGCCATGGGAGACAGTGTCAAAGGCCTTGCTGAAGTCCAGGTAGACTGGCAGACACCACTTCCCCAGAAGAGCCCATAACCACTCTGACCATCAGAAAATGGAATGAAATTCAGAGGAAGCACTGAGGAGAAAGAGGTCAAGAGATTATACGAGGAGTCATAATTTGTACTGAAGGAAGCATCGTAGAGCAAGGAAGATTTATTCTCACAAGGAGAGTACTGCAATTCCAATAACCTTTTCCACTCTTGCATAAATTGAGCCCCCAGGCATTTGATAAAAGGTATGCACAGTCCTTTTTTTCAGCAGCTGGAGTGTTCCTACTGCATACTATTTTTTTTTTTAACAGTTCTCCCACAAAGCTATTAAAAATGCAGAGGTGCTGTTTCCAGAAACTCACATCCCATCTCAGTGTTAGAAAGCCTGTGGCTGCTCTTTAAACAAAGCGCTTCTGTATCATTTAACAATGAATGGTCAACTTTAGGCTGATCCAGTAAGATTTTGATTCAGTGGATCCCTATCAGATCAATCCTACCAGATCCATGTCAAGTGATCCAGAGCAAGGGAAGGCTGGTTACATAAACAGAAGGTAGGTGGCTTAACAACCTTGATCTTATCACAGACCTGTCACTGGAGAGAACTGCACGTTACTGCAGAGCTAACCCACACGTCAATGCACGGGAAAGGAGTCAGATGTTTTCCACATCCTCCGATTTGGGATTGCTTTGCAGAGTTATTTATTGAGTCAGTTCAGATTACACAGAATAACTTCAGAGCCTGCGGTTTCCAGTGTTTCACCCGCCTTGCCTAGTCAAGGCCATGCTTGCCACTGAAGAGTCAGGAGAGGAAAACGGAGAATAAAATCAAGCAATACATTGTTTAAACCATTCAAACTCCAAAAGAGGTGGGAATTATAAACTTGGGATGCTCCAGGATTTCAGAGCTTATACACTTCTGGGAGGGAGAGGGGGAAAAAAAAAAAAAAACGAAAAAAAAAGAAATAAATCTCACCCTTTATATCGACATCTGACTGGAAGCAAAATTATTTTACAAATCTGACATCACTACAGCCCAACACCCAGAGGCTTCCATGCTCTGTTCTGGCACTCATTCACTCTTTAGCCTGAAGCAAGCTTTCTAGTATGCTGTTCTAGCTTTCCAGGATACATGCTAAAAAGAAATAATCTTAAGAAGCCACTTTTTTTAGCCTCTCTCAGATCAGCGCCTGTGTAATTTACAAGAGTAACAGGTTAGATTGACCTAGCTATAAATGAGAAAGATACATCACAGCTGGACATCTTAACCAGTCTGGAAGCCTTTGCCAAGTTTCTCCAGGCTTTTGAAACAGCACCTATGATTTTCAACAGCGTTTCTACCTTTTTTCTCCTAACAGTGAAAGAGAAACAGCGTGCCTACTAATCCTGCTACTATGCATCGGAGGGGCACCCCCAGCTTCTTCGATCCAACCCAAGAGGATGTTGTCTCCCTTTCAGCAAAGCTATTTCCAGAGCCTATTTACTGGTTCATTCAAGCCTAGATTTTCTAATGTTGCAGCATAATCTGTAGTTCAGTCACCCATGAAACTGCTGAACAGCCTGCAATTGTGTGCAAACCCACGCCGTGGCTTGTGCTGTCTGAGCTCAGGTACCATCATTAGCGATGGCACACAGCGTTTTAACGGGCGGCTCCTTAAACCTGCCAGGAGCATTGGACAGAAAAATACAACTCTTCCCCTCCTCTCCTCCCCCTCAAATAGTTTAATTAATACTATCATCCTAGCTTCGACCCCAGAAAGTGACAAAAGCAGGGACATCAGGGAGGAGATAGATACAGCATAGGAAGTTGATCAGCTGGAAGGCAACCTTTGCTTCCCTTCATTCATTTAACCGTCCCTGCTCGGTGCGGGGCCACGCTCCCGCTCTATCCCCCAGGCTCACAGAGGGACAGGACGCCCAGCAGAAGATCTCCCAAGGGAAGAGGAGACAAGATCAGAGGGTACGTCCCACTGACAGCAGCACACTTGGCCTTCGCCAGAGGGAAGGTGGATGGCTTCCCTTGCAGAGGGCTCAGGCAGATGCTGGTGCCAGCGGAGCTTGGGCAGCAGCACCTGAGAGGAGAGAGGGAGGACAGGGAACTCCTGCCCTCAGCCATGAGAGCTCTTGCATCAGCTTACACCAGTGAGCCCTAAGGAAGGGATCCATGCAGAGTCAGCCACAGCATCTGGCCTTCTGCACCAACACACAGGAAAAGGCTGTCCTGTGGTCATAGCCAAGGCAACGCCCCAGTGAGACTACAGTGACCCAGAAGCAACAACGTCTCCACCCTTGAGATAATGACATTTGCTTTCTCCCATGACTTCCACATTTGCCGGGTGTACTTTGTCCCACATGACTTGCACCCAGCAAGCAGAGCTATTTGCAGTAAGAGTGGCACACCTCGCCTGCTGTTTGAGTCCACAGACACCAGCTGAGGCATTATTCAGGTATATGTGTCCCTGCTCAAGGCTCCCACACGTTTTCCCTCAGCCTGTCTGAAGGAAATTCCTTGCAGGACCAGCTTAGGGCTTTCTGCTCCAATGGGTAAACTCAAATCTCCTCATCTTCAGCTGGGCAGCAGTCTACGGTGCCATGCATCCAACCGCACTGAGTCAGCAAGCGCAGGATGCCCATCCTTTCTCCGTGGATGTGCACACAGCAACAAATACTGGAACAAAAGGTACCCTCAGAAAAAACAGCTTTTACCCTGCTTTCTCTTAAACAACGTGTCCTCCTCCAGCTCCTCAATCTACATTCTTTCCCACATTTAACTGCCGGGCAGGCCATACATCCCCTTCCAAACACCGCAGCCAGAGTGCTGCTTAGCATCCCTCCACCATTTCTCTCTCTAGGAGATTTTGCCTCCAGTCCCAGCACCCTCCTCCGACAAGGTACGGCTCATTTCTGCAGAAATCTGCTCGGTAAACATAGCAGGGGACCCAACCAGCATATCACAGCAGGTAGCTCCAGCTCTGTGCATCAGATGACTGCTGAGCATGGCAAATCGGGAGCCATTTCGCCCTCCTGGGGAGAGCTCCCCGAGGACCTTGCTGGTGCCTTGCCACTCAAGACACGTGCCAGCTGCTCAGGAACACAGGAACCCACCGCAGGTTGGTACCGGGCAGGAGACTGCTTCTGGAAGACAGTAAAAACTTCCCTGCTCCGCATCAACATGAAACAAAAGCCTTTCAAAGTTGTGTGCTTTTGTTCAGTGGAAAAGGATTAATTGCATCATCTAGGAGAATGAAAGGCAATGACCCGCAGCACCCAAGAGGTGCAAGCTGCAGGTTCATTTCTCCTCTGCTTCTTTCCTTCGCAGCAAGAGCCGTCGCCCGCACAAAGCCTGTCTCTTCCTGCAGGTTCACTAGAAATCTCACCTGAAACATCTTTTCCAACAAAACTACAGGAGCTGCAGGAAAACTTTTCAGTTTAACAAACCAACATCCAAAAGTGGTTTCTTTAGACAAGTCCCAAGTAGCTCCCGCCAAGAGGCTGTACTTGGAGGCCACAAGAAGCTAGCTCACTATGACACCAAGGAAAGCCTGCAGAGGAGCACAGGCAGCCTGGGCTCAGTGCTGTCCCACAGAAGGTAAGGCTTGTCCCCAGGCTTCGTCTGTACCTTCTGGCAGACAGGTAGGAAAACAGTGTAAGGCTATCAAGAAGAGTGCGGTTTGAATGGTGAGGGCAACTCAACCTTGGCAGCTCTGTGTTTTAAAGACAGCACTTCGGTGCTCTTCCCACTCCCAAAGCATCCAGGACTGTTATTTGCCATTTCCTTAAGGCAGGTCATAAATCCAAGCCCAACTAGCAAGCTCAACACAGTGTAAAAGGATCCCTGTGGCAGGCTAATTACCTTTGTAGGCTATGCAAGCCTATACAGTTTGCTTCTGTACAGTAGCTTTGAAAACTTCGGCTAATGACTGTGTCTAGCAGATCAAACTTTCCACTTTCTATTGTTCTGCTCAGGGCAGCCAGCCGGGAGTTCGGGGTAACAAACCCCAAGGGAAGAAATCAAGGCCATTAAGAGAAAGGGAAGAGGCGCTATGAAACAGAAGATGACTCCACAAAGGAGTGCAATGGCATGCTAGGGACTGCAGCAGAAACGGAAAGATAGTAAATCTAAATTGAAAGGAAGTCTAACAGATTAGGACTACTAAAATCAAAACCACCACAAACAAAAAAACCCCGTTATTCTCATTCTCTGAAGACTTTAGGTATTAGTCCTTTCCCACTACTTTACAGCAAGATGACATTTTTTTTTTTTAATGAAAATATTTAATATAGAAAAAGACACTCCCCTCACCTCTCCAGCCAGAAGGTCAGAAGATTTACCAGAGGTGCAGGTGCTGCATCTTTCATATTTTCTCTCTTCCACAGAAGTACACTGATGTTCAGGCAGCAGCTAATTTCACACAGATCTCTCCTAACACCTAGTAGCTCTATTCATGCATTGCCTATCCAGACAGAAGTGGTTATAGAAAACACCTGAATTATAGGTGGAGTGGAAATCAGACTCAAATCCTTGCTCTGGATCAAGCAGAGCATGAACTAATCAGGATCTCCCATTTGCTGAATCAAAGTCTTGACTGGCAAGCTATTGTCTGATCTAAGGTGACACATGCACTCTCTTGCTCTGATCTCAAAAGGTCCACAATGAAAATTTTACTTAGATGGCATTTCCCCATGAAAATCTTCAGTTGTAGTGACTCTCTTAAAAGTTAAAAAAACCCTACCAACCAAGGAAAACTAACATGCTGCATTGGGCTGTGAAAAATCCCAAGCAGCCTAATTTCGAGCTGAATGTCATACTGGTGATGGCTGAAGCCCCCTCCCATGGGAACCACAGAGGTTAAAACACTTCCCAATGAAAGCGTAATGTCTTCAGTGGTAGTTGTGTTTTTTGGTGAAAAATTCTCACTAGAGATTACATGACCAAAGGCAAGAGAAGAAATAAAATATATATCTTGGGTACCATATCAGCTATAACAAAGCAGTGCAACGCAGAACAAACTCTTGTATACTCTAGTCAGGTTTCTTTCCCCTTGGTGCAGACCAAAACCAAAACAAAAACTGTGGAACTTAACCCTATGAAACACACCATGCAGAGTAAGTATACTGTGCTAGATCTTGATGGGTTAGATACCATCTGTGATAGGAAATAAATTGAAGATCTGTACAGCAACTTCCAGGACATAATTAGATAAAACTTTTCCAGAGTCCTAATAAAAAGGGGAAAATTTTGTGTTTTCCTGGGTTGGTGCGGTACTACCTGTTAATTACAAACAGCCAAGGAAGCCGAAGCAGATGGAGCTCTCTGGAGCATATCCAAGGGACACAGATTAGGTTGGTGGCATCACACATGTACTCTCTGAAGGCAAGGCCTCCAGAAGGCATTTTCAAATGTTTTGTCTAGAAGTTTAAGAATCACTCCAGATATGAGCATGTAGACATTTCTTACAAGCTTTCCCTCTCAGCTATTTCCCCCCACCCCATAAAACAGACAAAAACAACAACAAAAAAATCTTGATAAAAGAACTTCAGGCTCTTCTCCTCACATATTTTTGCTGTACTTTACAACCCTGAGGCAGGGACACAGGATCTCTTGCTGCAAGTAACAGAGGAATTTCTGAGAAAGTGCCAGAATACGTACTGCTAGAGACAGCAAAAGCGGGGAGTCTCCTACTGAGCTCAATACTGCAAGGTGAAATCCATTGCCATTACACATTATGGCTATGACACAGACGACTTCTAGCTTTAAATAACAACAAGCAAACCCAAACCACCTTACAACTCTTTCAAAATGAGCTCTCAAACAGATTCACTCACTGCTTTGTACCCACCTAAGGAGACAGCTGCAAAATCCCTACCTCCTTACCAAAACTCAGGCTAAAGCTTTTTCTGTCCGCATGATTCTGGTTTGATCTATTTGGACGAAAGCAGGAAGTCAGAGAACAGCAAACCATGTACTCGATAAGACACATTTGGATGGGTGATAAAGGCATACTCACGCAGTGCATACAGGGAGAGAACTATTCCAGCCAGGCAAAACCCCTCAAAAAACCTGAGTGTGCTGAACATGGTCACGTTCACTGAGAGTGCCACAGTCAGTCCAAATATCAAAATGAATATGACAGAGAAGAGCAGTACAGGCCGTCGACCAACCCTAAAAATAAGAAAGTACAGAGAAACAGTGTTAAAAGCCATGATGGACATAACGCTAGATCATTACAGCTGGCAAAGAGGGGAACAAGTTATGCAATCCCTTCCAAATATTGCCACCCGTTTTTAATGCTTGTTCCATTCTTCTCATTTTTTTCTGCTTACTACTCACCCAGACTCATCAGCCAGCTTTGCATTGACAAGTTCATTTCAGATGGGATTACGCAGAGACAGCACATTTGTATTACTGCTTGATTTAATCATCATTTTCAAAACACCAAAGATGAACAAGGAAACATCCAGGAACTACTGTAGGGCCATAAAAAAGTCCCTTGGGGATTAAAAGCAACTTCTCAGAGCCTTCTCTAGTAGCACGGGAGAGTGTATGGTACTATATGTTATACAGCATGGTATGTTATTATTTCTCTATAGTCTATGGCCACAGAGCTTACTGCAGAGGTCTGCTCCCAACAGACATGTGCTTTTCAACCTCATCTGCAAGAGAAGCTGGCTCAAAAAACTTCTTGGCCTCGTCGTTGAGGGCAAGCCTAACAAACATGGACCAAGCACAAAACAGGGTTCATGTCGCTTCACTGAGCCTTACAGAGCCGATGGCAACATTCACAGGAAAACTGTGAGCTCCAAGTCCCTCCACCTTGTATCCCCACCGCAGCTGCAGAGACTCACAAAACCAGCCTGACTAGAAGGTGAAGAAATCGCTCCAAAAATGATTACTGGCAACAGGGGCATGAGGATCGGCAGACCTCCTTTGCAGACAGGCTTTGCAGCTGCAACCTGCAGTTGCATGTGTTGGTGCAGCGCTGATGAGGAGGAAGAGTTACGCTGCCAGCGAATGTGCGGGCATTTGCTGCAGAGTTTGGCTCTTTTATGTCAAAGGAACATGAGATTTTTAGAGCTCTTACTCATATGCTTAGTGTTTATAATTCCCCTTTCCCCCCACCCCTTCCTGTGCAAGGAGAATGATATGAAGCACCAGAGCACATGGTTATTTTTAAGCAAAAACTGGATCGTTATGTGGAGATTTCCAAAATTTTTCAACTTGTCAACTCCCACAAGTTTTCCAGTGGAACTAAGGATCCCTTTTAGTCAGCTCCATATGCCATTTCCACAAAGAATACATGAACTTGCTTTTCATAGGCAGCTTTCACAGACCCATTCAAAGCAGTCTGTCAGTTGTGAGCCAGCCATCAGGTTGAATGTCAGCACAATAAAGAGCATTTAAATCTCACAATTTAGTCCAGTTTCACATACTGAAGTGTTTCTATTCAATTATTTCAGCAGATTGCTACCAGAAGCTATAAAGTATATTATATATGTGCACTCACTATTAGAACTTTGGATTTTGCTTTACTTAAAATGGAACAAGATCAATAAAATACAACGTGAAGGGCTGAAAAGGAGACATCGTTATAATTTTTTACATTTTCGAGAACTGCAAGAGTGCAGCAGTATGTGTGTCATCATTCACGCTTTTTCAAAGTTTCACCTAAGGCGGCGATGTCATGGCTCCTTGCATGAGGACAGGTTTACTATTTTTTCCAGCTGTAGCATCACCTGTGGGACACCTCAAAGATTTAACTCGTTGGCATTAACCATTCAATGTTTTTAAAACAGAACTAACGTGCAAACTGGAGACAGCAAGGTCAAAGCAGACTGCTCTCGATCAGCGTACAAACCCAGCCCATCGGAAGATGAGCTGCTGTTGAGCTGAGGGTGGGAACACAACATCACTGCCTCCGTGATGTGCAATGCACTGGGAACATGCTGGACACCGGGCCACTTACTGCCGTGAGTGCTTCAGATTTTATATTTATGGAACACACAGCACTTGGGCAGGGAGGGAAAATACCTCATAAAAAACCTTCAATACAGAAAAAACTATGAACTTTGTGTTATCAAGGATCTGTGCAGACTTTTACAGCCCTATTTTCATAATTGCCAAGTTGTAATTCATACTAATTAGTATTTGTGGAAGTGTTTTGTAGATTAAAGGCATTATGCAAACACTCAGAATTAGGAACTTAATTCTCATCACAAGCCTGACCTGCTGTTCCCTGATGTTGATTAAAAAAGACCTCATGCTTAGCATACTTCAGTTCCCTTCTTCCCCTCCTCCCACCCTCTGTACTCGAGGTTATCCATCATTAGGACATAGCATTCATACTACCATTATACAAGTTATGCAAATGAATGGTCACTGCTAATGAAGAATCAGGAAATCCAAGAGCCTCCTGGGCCTCTGAAAGCCAACTGAGGCCAGACAAGCCCTCTGGTAAGAGGCATCACCAGCACCTCCTCCCAGACACAAAACTAGTCTCCTTCTTCACCAAAGGCATGTAGCACATTCCTCAAAAATCAAAGCTCCAGGGCAGCTACCAGCCATATATTTGGTGATCCAGCAGTGTTTTGACAGGATGGTGTCTTAGAGCATAAAAAAAGCCTTTTATATGCAGACAGAATTATCTGACTAACAGTACATGGAAATGCTTGTGAGAAATTAAACCGTACACAATCTCCCCTGATAAAACAGCCTTGGGATGCTATCTGCTGTTATCCAAACTATTGCAGAGCGAGGTTTCTGTGCAACAAAGGTCTCAGTCTACACTGCAAACTATTATCTAGATCAAATGCTAAATGTTGCCTGTACAGGTAAATTACTAGGGATACAAGCAACCCCAGGTTGTTGAAGAATCTGCAATCCACACAGTGTGATAAGGACATGCATCAGAAAGATATTCCTAACATTGTCAGAGTTGCTCCACAGGGGGCGAGTGAATGGTTTGAGGACAAGATCCTCTCTTCCCATGCTCCAACGCATGTACCTTGCCACCCTGAGAAGACTAAGCTTTGCTCCTGCAGCCGATCAAATTGCTTTTCCCATGCCATTTTTTGCAGGTTCTCTCTCTGCTGTTTTGGGACTTGAACTGGCACAAAGGCTCCAAAAAGCACCAGAGCAGGTGCAAAGCAAGGGCAGTACCGGGCAATGAGAGGCAGAGACCTGTTGTCTTGATGCTACGTGAACACCAAGCCCACCTGCTCCAGAAGGAAACCTTCCACAGAGACCTCAACTGCCTCTGTCCAGAGCAGGCAAAATTGCCAGCAACATTCTGCCTGTTGAACCAGTAACTTATTCAGGTATTGAACACAACCAGTCTTCACACAGCCAAACATGTTTACAGACCTTCTTCCTACAGATTTTCCACACAGAGCTATCCCAGCATGCACACTTACTGTATTTTGGACATAGACCACTCAGTTTACTTAGCAAATGACCTTGATACACTCTATGCCTTTGCCACGTACAGCTTTAAAGGTCTTCTTTCAAAAAGGAAAAGCAAAGCCCCCAAAAACCCAAAGCACTTCCTAATTATCTAAACTGGACAATGGTATATAAGTGAAATTGAAATAGATTTTGAAAGTTTGTAACACTTTCATACATTACTCTCTTTAGTCTCCACTGCTTTTGCTTGAGACCAACACAATTTTTTTTTTTTTTTTTTTTTTTTTTTTTACAGGTACAATCCCCTTTGTATCCATCTCTCCACACAACTCCCTGCCTTAGCAGAAACTCAAGCTGTGATTAAATAGCAAAGTAAATCCCATTTAGGTCTTCTTTTACCAGCCTCAAACGCTACTGCTAAATGACAAAAGACTATCCAGCACAGGACCCCTGCTGGGTCAGTTACATCAGGTGGCAAGGATGGGGACTGAAGGGGAGCACGAGGACCAGCTTTGGTGGCAGCAAACCATGTCCTTTCTGGTCACCCACAAAAGTGTAAGGCAGTCACTGCTCCCTCCAGCCACCAAGTTACCCTTTTTCTCCTTCACACCACAGCTCGAAACCAGATTCTCCTTAAGCTCTTCTAAACTCACTAGACAAAACCCCCTCATTTTTATATCAGGGTAATTGTATGCTGCATTAACTCAGCTAAGCAGCTTGCTGAGGGATCCAACAAGCGCACGTGGCAGCACAAAGTACACACTGGGGACAGAAATGGTCGGAAGAGCAGGATGCTCCTTTTGGTGTCAGAGAGCTATTAAATCTGCTTACTGCAATTCTCCCTCAAAGCCAGTGCCTTAGGCAACAAGCCGTTCACTTATTTGTGACTTATTTGTCAATTATACCAGCATTTTCCTAACTTGGGAGTAAGTCTGCTTTCTCCACATTGACTCCTTTTTAGGAAAACCGAGCAAGATCCCTCATTCATTTCCCCACTATACTTTCTATGTGTTGTTAAAGTCCTGTTTTACTTCGGTATTTTAAGCAAATTCAACCCTGTTTCATCATGCATGTTCCCCACTTCACTGAAAAGTCATGATTCCTCACTTCCCTAAAATCTTTTAGTGACTATTCAAGAATTAAGATGCAATTTTGCTATGAATGCTTGAGCCAAATTACTGCACAGCTGCAGGGGGCCTTTTCTCTCCCGAGACTGGTGAGTTGCTGAGGCTTTGTAAGATTTCCCTAATAGGCAACTCTTCTTCCTTTCCTGTTTTAATGAATGGCAAAAGAGTTAACTTGGGGCCATTTAAAGCACCAACATTGGCAACTGTGCTGGAAGCCACCGAAATGACTGGGACAGCATTGCAGAGCTATTGCTTCAGATGCGGCAAGTTTCCATTGAAGTCACTTGAGTCATGCCCTTAACTCCCCCCCTCCTTTTGAACTACAAGACCCTTTCTTGAAATGAAAGCTGAACTCTGAGCATAGCTGGGGTATTCAATAATGTTTTCACTATTTCAATTTAAGGAATTGCACTCTATGCTTTTAAATTTAATACCCCAATATTAACAGCACTTAAGTCAGCGATTCCTTAACACTACATCGAAATGCTTGCTTAACAAGAGCTTTAAAAATAGAACAATGGAAAGGTTTGCAAAAAGCAGCCTTCTACCCACCAAAAGATACCATGTAAGCACAAGGTTGACATTACATTAGTCTTGTATTCAGTCAAATCAATGCCACTTCCAATTTCTTTTGGCCCTACCTCTTGGTTAAAAAAAAAAAAAAGAAAACCCTAAACTAAAGGCTTCACTTACATAATTAGAAAATACTTAATTCTGTACTAGCGCTACAGCTGTAATAAATTACGTCAGTGGGAAATAACTAAGTCAACTATCAAATAGTTGACTTATGTTATTTACCTTGATATAAATTACTCGGTTCAAGAAATTAACACACAGTTTCAAACTGTTTATTCATCATGCTTCTTTCAGAACCTGAAAAAAATCATTATGCAAAGGTTCTTCATGAATATAAAGTAGAAGAAAATCGAAACAATATTTAATATTGTTATTTATTTATAGTTACATTGCATTAAAAGATTTTTCGCTTACCAGTCAGCTATACATCCTGTTATTAAGTGGCCGAAGATTAATCCTACCAGCAGGGAGAATTTAGCAATGTGGACTTTCCAGGCAGAATCACAAACAAGATCCCACTGGAAGAAAAAAAAAAAAAAGACAGATAAGCCAAAATAAATTAGTTTCTCAGATGTGTTTAAACATACTAACATTTGTGTAGAGCTTCTTCTGAATTTCAATCCTAGCATGAGTGCATGGAAATATTTGGCAGAGGAAAGCTTTCCTCCTCAAGTCAAACCCCAGACCCCAAGAAGCAATTTAAAGACTCATTTACTTCAGTGAGTTGTATCAGACCCTTAATTCTAAAATGACAATATCCAAACATTTAAGTCTTCCCCTCCCCAGGTCACACAAGTTTAGACTCTGGGGCATATCTCCATCAGACATTGGCAGTACTGCTGTAGCTGAAGTGTCTCACCGTAGCAGCCCCAGACACCCACTACCAGAGCCCCGTGAAGCCCACCGGCAGTCAACCTGACAATTTAAGAGCAAGTTCTCCGATCGTCCTCCTCAGGGCCACTTGGAAACACAGCAAAAAGCAGCTGCTTTGCCACAGACCCCCAACGGCCATTAGCTCCAGGCTTCCACGGACAAAGCTTCAAGACACACTTGCTGTCAGAAAAGCATCCCGATTCCCCAGGTGCTGGAAAGGGATCAAGACCAACTAACGGCACAACTCCTCAGGACAAGTCCTGGCGTGGAGCCGGACAGGGCAGCTGGAGATCCTGGCACAGACGTGTGCCTCCTCGGGACAGCAGCCCCCACAGGGACATCCCACAGCTCAGAGATCACACAAAGGCTGAATCTCCACACTAAAGCCAGCCCTGATACTGAAATTACACTTTCCGTCCACAGGAGGAGAAAATGGATCGTTCCAAGGCACGCTGTCATTAGGGTACTGCCTCGTTCCCATGAGAAAGATGGGAACAACAAGGTTTCTAGTGAGGCTTCCCTAAACTCCAAGACATTTTCCTCCGAGGCATTAGACTGAGCCTCAGGAGAACCAGGCTGCATTCCTGGCGTTAGCCCAACATCCTCATTGCCCTCAGACATGTAACTTAATCTCTCTTACGTGTAAAGTGTGGATAGTACTATTATATCCTTGAATAAATGTAGGAAGATATGTTTGTTTGTGGTTTGTGAAGTGTTCAAATATTGACAGTAATGGGAGCCATACACATCTCATGAAAAATAAGTACAGCTAACTTTGGAGAGTCAGATACTCCAGAATTGAAACTCTGCAGAATAAGTGGCTGTTTGTGTGTAATGTAACAGCAGCAGCCCTCCTGACACCAGTAACTGAAGTTTCATGGCCAAAAATGCAAAGTAAAAGTACACAATTTATTTTAAAGAGTCAGATGCAACTTCAAAAGAAAGCTTCCCTCAAAAGAGTTCAATTAGGTGTGCTGCACTTTTAAGCATTTCCATGACATACAGCCTTTCCACAAATAAGGCTAGCTCTGACTCTGCCCTCTGGTTCAGCATCACAGGAGATGTCCATCCTACAATATACCATCTCACCAAGAAGTATAGCACTTTTGTGACCAAAAGAAACAAGCCAGCTTTCAGGCTCAGGCTTTTTGTTTTAGTTGAATGTATTTTTGAGTTCCTCACTACACTAACTTGTAGAGTTGGGACGTATACGTCTGATCCTCCATCCTACAGACTGAAGGCGCTAAGGAAGCAAAAACAAGTAGCATGAGCAAGTATTTTTTCTGCTAAATAGCTATGAATTATTTGCAGCAAACAGCTCAGCAAGGCAGTGAGAGTTGCTCTCCAAAGATGTTGACTTTTTAGAAGTATTCAGCAAGTGGGGGAAATGAAATTCCTAATATTTGCAATTATAGAACCAATCTCCAGTTAGCAAAGAAAAAAAAAGTTCAGGAGATACTTCTGAGCTCCAGCTAGGCTTTCAAATGCTCTTGGTTTATTTTCACAATCCAAAAGGTATATATGTTGCTTAAAACTGAGAAATCATTTTTGTTTGTAGAGAATAAATTAGGTTTATTAAAAATAGTCATATTTGCACAAGAACACTTTTTAAAATGCAATCTCTACAAGTTGTTAATTTTTAATTTTATTGCTGTCAGAGGCATGGTAACATCATCCAAGTGCAAAAAGAAAAAGCAGATATCCTGGTGCCTTTTCATTTTCACAGCTACTATTGCTAGTCAAAGTTAGCCAGCCCAGGCAGAGAATGTGCAGTACCAGACTACACATAGGTAAAGGTTCATGGTTGGAAAAGTCAAAATTTCATGAAGGGCTGTTGTGAAATTTCAGGCCAGGAAAACAGATGTCAAACCACTTCGGCACATTGGCATACAGAGTAAGAGTTTAAAAGCAGAAGAAAAGTTGATCTATCAGCACATCCTTCAGTGGTGCCTAAAATGCACCCACTCCTTTTGATAACTTATCTGCAAAGTCATCATTTGTTTGTTTTTAAGGCTATTGCCCAACTCCCCAGCTACTCTGAAAATAAAAACATGTATTTCCTTGCAAACCCTGCATCTGACCCTTTCCTGCTCTCAGTTAAGTCCTCGCTTTGCAGGCCAGTGTAAACCAGAGCTGACCCCCCAGGCCCACAAGGGCAGCCTAACCTGGGTGCTGACACAGGCAGCCCCTGACCTTCCCCAAATCTCTTGCTCTCCAAAACCCTCTGAACTTGTAAACAGGGAAATGAAATATTTCAACAGTTGCTTTAGCACAAACTTGCAGAGAATTTGCCATGACCCCAAATTCCTCACTCAGTACTAAGAGCTCAAGCATACCCCGGTTTCTCCTGTGGCAGCTGTCACAAACCAGAGAGGTCACCATGGAGCAGTTACCCA
>NW_009630123.1:14544-28738 GCF_000690535.1 Cariama cristata
ATAAATTCATCAGGACAGTGGTGGATGCCACCAGGGCATTCGACTCAAAAAGAGACAGAAGATTAAGGAGAGGGCACAAAAGAAAAATGGATGCTGCAGTCAAAAGCAGCCTCAGGTAAAGATGACATTAATAGGACAAAATACGTATTTAATAGCTAGTGTATTGTCCCCACCCATCTTAACACAGCAGCAGAGCAAACCAGCAAGAAAAAACTGAAAGTGCAGGAATTTTGCCAGAGACCTGCGTTCCCCTTTCTCTTCCCCATGGAAAAGCCAAAGGCAGAGGACTGCAGCGCTAGCTTTGAAGAGCTAGAAATTGAGCAGGAACCATGATATAGGATCAGTGCTGCCTGTCCCTTTACATACACTTGGGCTTGGCAGAGCAGAGCGTATTCAACACATGCCCGCACGACACGGATGTGCCCAGGGTAGTGGCAGGTCCCGCTGTAAGTGCCAGTAGTTTCATCCCGCAAACACGACACTCGGATTTGCTCCACAGAGAAAGGAGTGACGGGTTTCCATGTCTCTGCAGAACAAAATCCTGGGCTGGGCAGCACTGATGACAGTTCAAGTGGCACTCCAAGTAAAACTGCACTAGGAGATTGTTTTGGCTGAAGACTAGACAGTAACCCTCTACTGCCTCTTACAAAAGGTAGATTAATCTGTTACAAGCAGGGAGACCACTAAGTTCAGTAACTGCTCTGGCTGAATCCTCTGGTGTCCCACTTGGGAGTTAACAGCACCCAGCCTGAAAGAAGGATGCTGCTAAATTTACAGTGCTCCCTGGGATTTGTCTTTTCATGTTGTGACAGCACTTTTTTGTCAAAGCTTAAGGTGTCACACCTTCAGGATCCTAATGGTTAACTGGTATCAGTGAGTCACTACCCATGCTGTGAGTCACTATGCTTCACATCAAGATGGAGGACTATTTGAAACATGAGATGCTTGGGAAGACATCTGGCAAGAGGTAATGCACCCAAAAAGTAACCATCCTATAACTTCTTTACAAAGCATGAAACTCTGAACAGGACTCATGCAGTGAGTCATTATTTGCACTGAAGTTAAGCTATAAAAGTCACAGGTGTACAGTCTGCTGCATGTTTGTTACTACAAACACAAGCTGTCTCAATTAAGGGCTCCTGCCTCAAAAGCACTTGTCCTCCAGAGGCCATAATGCTGTCTGTGGCATCTAAGCACACTGAATCGCCACTGCAAAAAGGTCATAGTAAGATGGCCACCAAGGATTTGGTTTGTTCTGCCTTCCCCCTGATTGCATGGAAAATTGCAAGGCAGATCCTTCTGTCCTAAAAAGAGCAGAGACAGGAGGAGAGATGCTCTGGTCCAACGCTTGCCTGGAGCCTGGCACAAAGAACCCATGAGAGGGTAGCTGGACACGCACACCCATTCCCCACACTGTGGGTTCACAGTCCATTTCGAATGACCAATGCCTAGATCACTGCTAAAAGAAAACAGACCTCTTCCCAGGCAGTCTGCAGGTGGATCGTAGCTCTGCTCTGACTGCTCTCTGCGTTGGTTTCAGCACAAGGAGACCAGAAGGTCACCCTGGTTGCTGCCTTGGAAGTCCCTAAGCCAGGCACAAAGCTGCACCCTCAGCCCTTCCCTGGCCAGGCAGTACCCGGCTGCTGGGCTGGCCTTGGCAGACTCTGTCTCAAGGCACGTAACGTGCCCAACACACCATACGTGGTCTCTGGACCTCTAGAGAAAAGGTCCCATTTTGGGAGCCCCAGCCTCTATATATCATGTATGCCACAGCTTATCACAGCAGCCCCAAACCTCTCCTGGGGAAAAGCCACAAGCTCACCTGCACATTAGATGGTGATTTTAAGACCAGTAAATGAAAATAAGAATCTGTCATTTGTCATTGAGGTCCATGTGTGTTGGGTTTCATCTTTCTTTGTTCCTTTCCTTTCTGCTTCATCTTTTTATAACCAAACCCTGCCAATTTTCCCTGCACAACAGTAGATTCCATCTTCAATATAAATTCCTCACCTAGTGACAGTTTAAATTTATGACGCCTTCGGATTCTATTAGTGTTTTCCTCCCGAAAAAAGAGACCCACAAAGTTGTTTTTAAAAACAAGAATGAAATAATAAAAAAAATATAGTTATGCTTTTCATACAATATCTGTAACAAAAAGCAAAACAGTCTGCAGGTACTTACTCCTGGAGAAAAAGCTCCAAGTCAGCAGGGGAAAAAAAAAAAAAATCAAATAGAAATGCAAAAAAGTCAGTACTTCTACCATAACATACCTACTACTAATGCCTTTTCCCAGTAATTAACTATCTGAGTAGCACTCATAGTTACAGCCACAGGAGACCACCATACCAAAATTTCCCTCCAGGCTGCTATAGGACAATGCTTCTCTCCTCCCCTTCTCAATCCCTGGCCAAAGAGGATACTCTGGCTGCATTTTTAATGTTAAAGAAAGCATACAAGTTTCCAGAAAATGGTGTGATGCTCAACTCCATAGAAAACAACCGTGCAGTTAAACCATGCTAAAGAGATTGCAGGAGAAGCCTCCCAGAGGGACGTGCCAGCCCAACTGCAACACTTCAGGTTGGGGTGGTTTTACTGGCACTGGTGTCTCTGTATCTCCCTCTCAGCTAAGGCAACAACAGAGCATTTAAGCTATATAACCTTCAAGGTTCAGAGTAAGGATGCCTCTCCTTTGAGATCACAGCTGGGCAAAGCTCTCCCTGATCTGTATTTTAAGTGTCAATAAAGTGTTCTTGAGAACACCTGGCATTTTTTGACCACCAATACAACCAGCTGGGTGGAAGTATCAAGAAGGTCACATTTCAAAATGGGGACAGTAAGAAGAGTAGATAAATAAACCAAATAATCCTGGAAGACTGGAGAAGGTGGTATAAAAATGAATGATTTCCTTGTTCTTTGACCAGCCACATTCAGAATCAAACATCTCCAAACTACATCTTTCCTTACATTGTTATTGGACACAACTGGACTTAGCTGGAAAACAGAAGAGTCACTAAAAACAAACAAACAAAACTCAAGAAAAACAGCAAAACAGCCATTGAGAGGTTTTGTTGTTTGTTTTCTTTGAACAGCCACTCAAAGAAGCCTACACCACCTACATGGGAATGCCTCAACCCATGACACAGTCAATACCCGACTTGTATAGCTACTTCCTCCCTGTATGGTGCTAGACCTCCAAGGGCTGAGCATATCTAACTTTCTTCAGCTTTAGCATAAGTGGATGCTTTTGCTGAAAATCTTTGACCAGCGCCTGAGTACTTAAGACCTCTTAAAGAGAAATCGTTCTAAAACAAATTTCTACTGAGCAAGTACACAGTGGTATTTTGAGCGGTTTATATCCATCCAAGTTTCCAACAACTTTTAACTCGGGTAGCAAAAGAGAGACTGTTGGTACCAAAGTATCACCTTTTGCGCAACATCTGCCTCCTTCCCATTCCCAACAAATGTGAGGTCCCTGTTCCCATACACTGGAGCTTCCTAACTCAATAGATACGAGGGTTTGTTTTGTTCGATTTCTTATCCAATTCATTTTTCTTACAGTAGGGACAACATTTTCTGCACTTTTCATTCTCATAAACCATTAAACCATTTCTGACCATGGAAGACACCTGGCAGGGAAAGCTGCAGCCCAGGAAAATCACTTGTGAACAGCGAACACAAGGTGACGTACGCAGAAATTGTCAGCTTGTTTTAACTACAGACATGACCAACCACCTGGGCAACGTACAGTTTGAGAAATAAAGCAAAGAAACTACTTTTGACTACTACCACAAAGCCAAAGGTTTTGGGGACATGGAGAGGGAGTGGAGTGGGGAGAGAGAAAGAGGAGAGGGCACGTGAGCCAGAGGACACGTGCTTAGCAGTCTTCCAAGAAAGATATAATTAGATCATGCAGCGTTGTATGAAAGCAGTTTCATGTACCTACGATAACAGTTTCTATCCCCGCAGAACAGTACAGGACTATACAACTGTGGCCTTCACAAATTTCTCTAATGGTTTCTGAACTTTAACATAGTTAATGTTGCTGAAATACATCCTCCAAAACCACATCTTCTGATATGCATGACTTGGCTGTGAAATTTCCACATTAATTTTTGAAGTGTGTATTTTTAAGTCTGCTATTTCAGCCTTAAAAACAAAGCACGCAGGCTCGGTGCCACCCTGCCACACATCACCGCGTAAACACCGATACGTAAAACGGCACTTCTTCCCGGTTTGCAAACTTCAGCTCCGTCCTGAAGATGGGACACCTAAGGCACAGGTTGTGTCTCAAGCTGCTTGCAATCGGAGAGGCAGAGATACACTGCCTCTCTGACAATATTAATTACCTGAGGGTAACTGGGCTGTCCCCACTACACCCCACAGGGTGATGCCGTCCTGCTCACACCCAGTATGTGCATGGTCCCATTCCCCACCCCGGCAGCAGAAAGGCGATGCCAACAGCAGATGCATTTACTGTAGCATCTCCTGCCTGCACCCACCGAAGCAGGGCCAGGCTGCCAGCCAAGTTGCACTGAGCACATCTGTGTGCCCCGTGTCGTATCTAACGACACGTATCTTCAGTCACGGCTCACCTGTAAGAGCCATCTCCCCAGTGTGGTGAGATGGCTCAAGCGATGCTGCAATCACAAAAACAAGCCCAAAACTTCAAATATGCAAAAGGACACAAATCCACTTTGTTTCAGAGCCAGTAAACTAACCTGGAAAAGACTTTAAATTGAACACTCTGCACTATATTATTCCTTAGACTATGTCATAAGTGAAAAAGACCCTCCAAGTTATCCACCGAGCACATCAGCAGAGTCCCAAGATAATGAGATGCCACCGGAAACACCGCAAAACTGGAAAAGTTTCATCTACCCTTCAACTTTACATTTTAATCAGGAGCAATTAGCTCTTCTGTTTCCAACCTTGCTTTCACCACAGATCTGTTTCTTTTCCCCACTGGGAGATGGAAGAAGGAAGTTTGCTAAGTAAATAATCATCACTAATACACTAACAATTAAAATATGATTTGTTAATCATATGACAGTCTTCTGAATACTCAACATGATTAAATCAATTTTAGTAGCATTTGTATACCACCCACTTCACCACCACTACTTCTGTTATTTTCAGTAACAGGAGTTCCCTTTCTTCTGGAGACATTTTGATCTTCTCCAGCCTTCGCTCTCCCCAGATTAGTGAACTAACTTGTTTCTCAGCTGATGCAACCTGCTTCGCTTTCTCAAACTCCGTAATGCCATCTAACATCAGAGTTGGGAGATACAAAAATCTTGCTTGCAGCTTTCATGAATGCTATATTCATAATTTTCCAGAGAGCAGGATCGAGGTATTTCCGTCTCACTTTTACATTTCTGTGCCGCAATTAAGTATCTTTTCTACATGTCTTCTGACATCATTGGGAGCCACTGTCACAAAATTTACTTTAATTTAAAACCTATTCTTTGCTGTAAGACCTGTAGCTCTCTTCCTCCCTCCAGCTGCATGAAAAGACCAGAAGCAACAACATCCATCACTAGGGCTGAGACACACAGAGAAAAATTATTTTCGAGTGCCATCCCTCAGTTTTCAGCTGACAACCACCTTTATTCTGAACAAGGTACACACTGCTGGGACCAACTTAAGCAAACTAAATAAAAAGTTAGACCTGTTCTAAATACAAATTTGAAAACTAGTTTAAGTACCGTAAATAGAAGCCATATGTAAAAAAAAGCCCAACATTTTAGTTAAATTTGCTATCACCTGATTACCAAAAACAAGTTAACACTTTGAGGACTGCTATTTTTCAGGCTGCCAAAACCACACGTGCATAAAACACATTGCATGCGTGCAGCTTTGAGAGGGTTGACACGGCAAACCCTAATTTACTATCTTATTGGGCCTTTTTAAAAATCAGGGGAAAAAACTTGAAAATGTCAAGCATAGCATAAAACTCTGAAATGGAGAAGCGGGAAGGAGGAGTCAAGAGGAGGAAGCCATTCCTCATGAGAAACACTTGCTCAAAGTCACTGTAGATAAAAAGATCAGACACCTTAATTTTGACATGCAATTATTGCTGCCGTGACCCTGCCCTCTCATCATTTGCGGACTACAGCTATTATAACTCGGGCAAGAACAAAAGGAGAGGGGAAAAAAAAAAAGAGGGTCTAGTATTAATTCAGACTTAAATAAATATTAGGGGGAAGGAAGAAAAGAGAAAAAATATTCCACTTGTTTTACAAATCAAAACATGAAACTGGTCTGTCAAGCTTGTATTGTTTAAGCAGACAATGTTTTACACGGCCCTGGGAGACAGAGCAGCGGAAAAGGTCTTACAGTTTAATTTACATTCCCTATCCTTAACAATATTTGTAGGGTGGACATTGCGCCATTGTCTACACATTCGTGGACTTTGGTCTGGAGGCCAAAAGGAGACCAGGCAGCTCCAGAGCACTGCAGAGTAACAGGGAGATGGTACTTGAGCCAAAATGAATTCCTTCACAACTGTCTGGAGCTGAGAAACCTTTTCCAGGGAACCAGACCACCCTGCTCTGAAAACAGTGTGCAAGGGTAACTGTAAATCACATGCTGCTGGACAAGGCGAACGTACTGCTCCCCTGCACCTCACAAGTAGCGTTTCTGATTCTCCCGGCTTTGCTACTTGTGGATTTAGATAGGTGTCCCAGAATATCAGGATATATTCACTTATTTAGTCTTTTGTTCTTGTGTTTCAGTAGAACAACTGGCATCTGGGGCTCTCCCAAACTAAAAGACAACAGAAAAATCCTAACAAGGTCTTGTACTACACATTGAATTTTCCTCCTGAGGAGAAAATGAGTAAAAAAAGAAGAAGGGTTAAAAAAAAAAAAAAAAAGGAAGTCGTCTCCACAGGAGCAAGTCCCACCCAGCCCATCACTCCCTGAGCAGGTTTGCCGTCACCCCATCAGCTCACAGTGCAGGCAGGGGCTTCTGTCCCGCAGGCGCTGGACCCGCCGCTGATCCACCTCCCGCCAGCTGGGAATAGGCACAGAGCGACCGCGCATTCCCAGCGGGTACGACGTGGCCCGGATCGTCAGGAGCTACTGAACATGCACGTTAATCATCGCTGCGTGATGGGTTTTATAGGCCGGTGGTATGGCAGGCTCCGCAGCACCCACACTGGGAATGGGCCAGGGCGGTTCCGGTATGGCGCTGAGCAGTTATCAGACGCTGACACTGGTTTTGCCTGGATATCTCTGCAACACACCCTGACGACACGTTCTGGAAGGGCTGGGCTTGATCCTCCTTTCTCCCTCCTTCAGGTCCCTTCCTTCCCCCTTGACTTTAAAAGGGAATTCAGAGTGCATACAAGGTCACCTACTGTCAAAAGTCAACTGGAAAAAAAAAAAAAATTACATTATGAGAGCTAAGCACATATTTCAGAGTTGAGGTGACCAGAGCCCAAGAGAAGCCGCTCTGAGGGAATTCAGTGCAAGAACTGAACACTCGGCACTGCTGCAAAGCTGCAGCATCTTCCTATGACAGGGTTCTTGGATCTTCTACACATCATCTACCACAGACCCCACTCCTTTCTTCTACAGCAAGATCTCAGCCTAACTAATTCCACAGTTACTCATGGGTAACCCAGCGCAGGCCAGGCTGCACTGCCGAAGAGCGGGAGGAGGAAGGAGTACAAAAGGCAGCGAGTGAGAGCAGCCGTCCCAAGCCGGGATGCCAGGTAGCACGGAGGGGAAACCAGGCAGAAACAGATAGGCTGACAGGGAAAACAAAAGACAAGGTACACAAAAAGCACTGGATCCCTTTCAGCATTTTCTAAATTTAGCAGCTCTCTAGAATTCATTTGGAAAGCTTTAATTTCAGACTTTGCACCATTAGTATGGCTAAAAGTTTTTAAGTCAAGGAAAACCGTGAGTCTCCTGCTATTCCAGATGTTATTTCATTGGAAAATGAACACCTTCATGTTTGGCTACCCTGTAATTCTCATCTCAACCTCACCATCAGAACTGGCTCCAAATTAGATGCCTTCCTAAGGCAAATGCTTTAAGAAAAACATGAGGTCATCTTTTATAATTGCACTTTTGTAGCCAGAGTAAGAAGAGGTAAAACTGTTAGTGCACTTTAGAAATTTGGTTTTAGACTGTCTGAACAGTTGGTAAATACACACCATAGCCTGCAACTTCTGCCACAGCATGGGAGGGGTTGGTAAGTTTAAACTAAATGACCAAGATATAGGATGGATTAAGGAGTGGAAAAAAACCAAACCCAAACAAAACCTCCAACATATCAAACATCACTTCTGCTCAGAAAAAGAAAAAACCAGTTGTTTGACATACACACAGAAAATGAGGAATATGGCAGTCTCAAAAGTAAGTCTTGGAAAGCTGAGAATGACTTTAAGATATTTCAATATAGAATTACCTTCCTGAAGGATCACTATTAGTTCTACCAATGCTACAAACTATTTATAGTAGGCTGAAATCAGATTCCTGTATCCAAGATGCTTTATCTTAAGGGTGGTAATAAACATTAAATCTATATACATTCCCCCTAGTGAAAAAAATCCATATCAGATAGAAAACCTAAGACTGAGTTCTGACGTCAGTATTGGTCTTAACCCAGTCTCTGTTTTCTAGACTAATTGCGTGAAAATTTTTTGACCCGTACATAACACCTCCCCTCAAAATACCTAAAAAAGAGTATCTAGGCTCACTAAACAAGTATTTGTAGCCTGCTGATATCATACATGGTTATCTCAAACATCAGGTAATTTGCTGTTTGCGGGCAGGCAGAGGGCAGTTCTTCACCACCGGAAAGTCGTTCCCGAAACAGCCGTTCCCCTTCCTCCAACGTCACCCAGCCAGAAACTCGCCCTGTTGTTTTAGGGTGTTGTTCACCAGTGCCCCGAGAACCGGGAGACCCCATCACCACGTTCAGTGTGTACGGGCAGGCCCCGGCAGGACAGGCCCTCAGCTCTCCTCGCTCCCTCTTTAACAAGCAGATTTCTCAAGGTTGCAAGCGCTCAGACCAGCAACTGCTAACTCTTTATCAGCTAACTTGCAGAGGGAAGAGGGGAAAAAAAAAAAAGTTTAGGATCTCTCCCATGGCTGAGGGAGCCATAAAAAAAAATAAAATAGAAGTTTGCTCTGGTCTGCTAGTCTTTCTGGATACCTCTGACCAGATTGACTTCTTGACCCCTTCAGCACCCATTAGAAGCAGAGAGTCATTTCACAGCCTCGTCCGAAAGAAATTTAGAATAGGCTCTCTGCCCAATGCAAGTATCTGCTTTGCAGGTCCCTATGCCCCCTTCAACCTGTACAAGGGAAGCAAGGGCATGGCTGATATACTAGCTTCGATTTTGCTGCTTCTGACCCAACTGCCACACTGGGTACAATAACTCGAGATTTTCATTGATTTGGGACTAGGTAGAAGCCAGTCAGCCAGGAACCAACACTGACAAGACAAATCCTGGCAGTTGCAGGAAAAAAGAGAAGCATCAGCATTTCTGAAATCTCTTTGCAGAGACCAGCCAACTGGAGGATACGCAGAAACGACTGAGATTCCAGGCACAAATGAGAGGAGGTAAGGGTGGCACAGCTCTTAATTTGGGAAGGACCTTGTCAGAGTGATCCCTTCAAATTAATTAACAACTATACTCTGAAAGTCCACTTGAAATGCACACCTATCCCCTACCCCAAGAAATACCACCCCACAAGCAGTATCAAATTTATCATCACTACTATCACACACAGATTTGTTTGTTGTACTATTTCTGGCTACTTGCAGATACCTGCAATAATCCCATAAGACACCACCACAGTCTAGAGCATGTGTCACTGCACAGAGCCATTGCACTTCATTAGCCCAGCAGAAAATCCAGAAAAAGAGATGATAATAATAAAAAGATATATTTAAAGAGAAAGTGTTCTACCAGGTTAGCAAGCTGAAACAGCTGAAGGTATGTCCAGAAAAGCACCAGAACTGCCATAAAAGCAAGGGAAAGAAAGGCTGGTAGGGCACAGGCATCTCCCCTTGCAGGACCAAAGAGCATCACATCACAGCCTGAACCGATTCAAGTTCACACCAAGATAGCACTGCCTCCGGACCATTTGGTTCTCCTGAATTAAGCTCTGCTTTTTTGGAGGCGACAATTTGCTAAAGGCTCAGCCAAATCGGCACGAGTACAATCAGACCAGTGGCAGTGGCAAACAGGTAAAATGATGGCATGTTACTTGGGAAAGAAGATGACTCAACCCAAACCAAGTGGGAAGTTGAGAGCCAAGAGAACAGCATTGCAGCAAAACAAGGCATCTGGAGCTGAAAAGCAGCCACAACAGGAATTCCTTTGTGACGAGACATGAAATTTTAGTACATAATTGCTCTAGGTGATTAAAACGCGGCCTTCGACTAACCCTTCCCTCTGCGCCACCCCCAAGAGGTGGAACGATCCAGAATGCTGCGGGTGCACACAGAGGGACGCTGTGCCATCAACTGCTGCAATTTAATCAAGCCTCAGTCCTTGCCCACCGTCAGCTTTTGGTGTCCATTATACAACTTGGCATTCAGAACAAGAAACCACCCCACCACGTAATGCAACTGAACACGGCGGACAGGTCATCCCAGTAACAGAGGGGAAAAAAACCAACAAGCATCAATCCTGTAACTAAGATCTTCCGTGAAAACTTTGCCCCAAGATTTCAGCCAGCTTTGCAGATGGTCAGAAGATCCAGGCACTAAAGAAGTTCACGAGAGAGTTAGAAAAGTCCCCGCTGAGTACACACTCCAACTTCCTGCTAGGTTTCACGGCTACGTATGTTTAGTTGTCATTGCGTTCCTTATTGCATTAATGCTAATAATTTACCTGAAACATCACTTTACAAACGGGTAAAATGAGACCTCAGGTTTCCCCATGGTAAAAAAGGAGAGCATTTCTCAGCATCCTTCCTTTAAACAGTGGTGAGATACATGGACCATTTAAAAGACAGATTTTTTTGGTTTTGTTTTTTTACCAGCCTTTTGCCTAAAGGCTAGTTCAGGATACATCTCTCACACGCAATACACGCGCACTCATAGCAGTGTGATAAAGAATAGATGAAAATCCTCAAAGAAGCATTTAGCAGTAAAAAAGCCTTACAAGCGAATTTTCCTAAAGAAAGATATTTATGTACAAACCAAGTTGAAGTCCAAGATTTACGTACCAAGTCAGGACATTAGCTCAGATGGGTGATTTAATATGGCCACTGGAATCCCTGTGGTTAAATTATGCATCTGACCTCTTCGCTATACGTATTTCAACAGCCTTAAATAATACGCAGTACGTCCTTTATTACCATTTCCAGTTCTAATGACTGGCAGCGCTATAAAAAGCGCCGTTCCCAGTGACTCAGTCAAGGAGGTCAGGATAATGGCAGCGCCTCGAGGGGCAATGCCACTCTTCAAGGAAGGTGCAAGGCCACCTCCAGCAAAGACTCAGAGAAGCGGGACTGAGCAAAGCACAGAGCGGGGCTGGAAACAGCAAGATCTCCACTCAATCAATCCCAAGCGTGACACAGGCTGGGAGAAAATGGGCACCAGGGAAGGGAGAGCTGAGAAAGCCTGGACAAAGGCTATCATTTGATGAAGGGTACCATTAGGAGAGAGGCTATGGAGACAGTGGAACATAACACAGTTTAAGGACAGCTATCTGCTCCCGAGGAACGGGATCAGTGACGTCTCACATGCACCTACATCAACAAAATGCAGAGAAGGAAATACATTTCATGCCAAATAACCACAACTGTTTCATCACTTCTGAAGACAAAGCAATGATGGAGTATCCAGCAGCAATTACCTTGGACCGCTGAAGATGAGAACAAGGGGATTTACTGGCCAAACAAAAGTACATTTTTTATTAATATACTTTTGGCTCTCTTTATGATATTTCAATATAACCCCTGGCTAATACACAGACGAGCATATATTAGACTAAGATTTAATAAAACTGTATTTAGAAAGATGAGAACATTGCATAATACATTACAGAAACAAATGTATTTTTGAGAGGAGTTAAGGGAGATCTGAACATCCAGTTTTTCGAACTCATCCAGGGCAGTTCTTTCTCACACAGGATGGTGAGATGCATGTAAGAGGAGTCAGCAGTTATGAGAATTGCTCCCATAGTATCAGAGTTCCTGAGGGTTTATAAGACAATAAGTCTGAATTAAGCCACACTGCTGTTCTGCCTAGCTTTTTCCTCTCTTCCTTCATTAGGATAAAAACAGACAGCACACCCACCCAGAAAACCCCCAAAACAAAACCAAAGCAGAAACTAAGGAGGAATCCTGACCCCGAGAAAACAATCTAATTATAATTACATGGGATTACAAATCAAAGTGAAAAAGCTGCCAAGTTTTTGGAAGCGAGCACACAACAAAAATAAAAACTCCACACTGGAAAAAAAAACTTAGTCTCCAAAGATTATTATTATTCTTTCTAATAGAAAACAAGACAGCAAGGACTACGGATGTTTATTTATCCCTTAAAATTGATCTGCCCTTTACCATAAGTTCTTCCAAAGAACACTTTTTTTATTATTTTTAAAGAAGCATGCAAGATAGCAAACTAACTCTCCCTCAACCTTTTGTGGCCAACTTGATGATGACCTTCAAAAGATTCAAACATTTTAAAAAAAATATTTCTACAGTTTAGACTAAAAATGAATATTTCAAGATCTTTTTTTTCACGCTTAAGCATCAGTGTTAAACCCTAAAACATACGAATAGTTTAGTCTCTGGTTATAAACAGAAGAAAATCTGCCTCTCTCAAATGCCAAATTTCATTATGCGCTTCTACATCACAAAGCATTCAAGTCCACCATGTGCCTGTGTTCTTCTCATGAAAGGAGCGCAGCCGGGTTAGGGGGTTTTTTTAAACCCATTCTGGGTTCAAGGTTTTGAGGGATTTGCTTTACCTGTTTTTTCCCCTGTTGCACATGCTTTCAAGGGACACAAAAAGAAACTGAAGTGATTTTCAATTATTAAATACGAACATGTGTTGGCTGACCAAAGCACAATCATGCCGGTCATCTGCTTATTACTACGCTTCTTCCTCCCAACTAGATAAGGACAGTTAAGCCAAAACACTGCTCCCAGCCAGGAAGTAGTTTTTGCTGATCTTGGAAGGGAGTCTTGAGATTAAGGGAACTACTTTCCTGGTGTAACACTTTCATTTTACATTTCCAAGAGCTCCAGTTGCCTCTTAATACCAGTGAGGCCCATCCACAGCCGGCAGGGCCTTTGCAGGGCCAGTACCATAAACAAGCAAAAGCTTTCAGGTGAAAAGGCGAGGCGGTTTTTTTTGCATGCGCTACTCAGCAAATATGAAGTAAGAGCAGAAAGCAGCGCAGCCCACACCGCACTAGAAGTTTTCCACCTTAGTCGCTACATTAGGAAACACAAAACAGAGCAGCACGCGCTTTCTGCCCTGGAGTACAACAACTTGTGCGAGACATTTCTTTTTCTATTACTCTACCAAAACAGTTATCAAAGGAGCGAGTACAAAACAAGAAGAATTCAGCAGAACTTTGCCTTATTTTCCTCCCCATCAGCTTCCTCAAAAAACAACCTGGTTTACGGTTTGTACGGCTGCTTTAGCATACTTGCACAAAGATGAGCGATATCACAACCGGAGCCTTCTCCACAACCCTTTCCCCTCACTAGCCGGTGACCCTCGCTCACAGCATCTTTCGCACAGGCACCTGCGTCCCGAGACAGCAGGACCGCTGCCATTGCTGGGATCCCAAGGAGCCACCAAGGATCCCGTTTCAGGACGGAACTTTGTAGCTCAGTGCCGCAACCAGCGCCCAGGTACAAGCCCACAGGATGGACACCTGGTCTGACAAGCAGGGAGGGAAAGGATTAAAGGGACGAGGGATTTATTCCTGGTGGAAGGGTAACCCACGGGGTGCCTGACCGACCCGGCGGCAGCACGCACGGACAGATCCGCATGGCGTCCAGCTGCTCCCCTTCCCTTGGGAAGGGCGGGTGCCAAACGGGGCCGGGGTAGAGCCGAGGGGGTCCGTGAGGGCTGGACGGGGAGGGAGGCTGAGGGAAGTCGCCTTTCTCACCTTGCTCACAACGTTTTGGACGAGGCCGGCTCTGATGCGGTAGTGCCACTCGTGGCAGTCACACTCGCTGGCGTTGCCCCCCGCGGGAGTGGG
>NW_009630124.1:0-311 GCF_000690535.1 Cariama cristata
GAGATTTAATTCTATAAATCTGCCTTGGGGTTTTATCTCTTCTCGTTACGTTCTCTGTAAGGAAACTTACCGGAAATTAATATCCTTTTTATTCATCTATCCATGTATTAATGTCATCATGATATCAAAATAGAATAAAGAACAGCTCTCCGGCTCGGGCTCACTACTGCAGTCAAAATTAGATACACAGATAAGATTTGTGAGACTTGGTGGAAGTGGAACAAAAGTATTTGAATTTCACCGGCGTGGCTTTTTGGAGGAAGAAAAAAAAAGGGGATTTTTCCTAACGGGAATTTGAAGTGAACTGAGCG
>NW_009630125.1:0-200 GCF_000690535.1 Cariama cristata
TCACCAAGTCCTTTGTCACAAGTTTGGGGATAGTTTGCTTGCTTGAACTTTGCATTGAAGCCTTTCATTTGTCACAATTTTAATACTTCATGACTAATAAACTTTTGTTAATCTTTCTGCGTGATTGGCCTTTTAAACTGCGAGGCACAAGAAGTTCCGCGGGGGAGCAAGGCGGGGGCGAAGAGCGGCGGGGCGGCGGG
>NW_009630126.1:0-4147 GCF_000690535.1 Cariama cristata
CCCCCAATCGCGCGAAGGGTGGTGGGCGTGGCTCAGAGGTCTCCCTCCTCCCTCCTGCCCCGCCGACCGCCTCAAGAACAGGCCCCGGTGGCGGGGAGGGAGTGGTGCGCGGCTGCTCGCTAGTCCCTCCAGGGGGTGGGGCACAGGGCAGGAGGAAGCCCGCGATTGGTCCTCGTCTGACTGCCTGGACTGCGATTGGTCAGGACGGCTGCGGAGGCCAGAAGCAAACTGGAGGGCGAAAAGGGGGGTGAGGCTGTAGAGGGGTGGGAAGCTGAAGGGCAAGAGGAAAATTTAAGGCCTAAGAGGGGTGGAAGGCTGAAAAGTGGTAGGAGGCCGAGAAGGGCTGCACCTCCAGCGTTAGGACCTTCTGGATTTCACTCCCTCCCGTGACTCACTGAGCACTTCACAGACCTGAGGCTCCTCTGTGTGGGAGCAGAAAACCCGGCCATGGCCTCCGGGAGCGGTTCTGCTGGCTGCCCGCTTTCCGCCTGCTTCTCTGCCTCTGTCATTTGTTTCACAGGAATTATTTTTAGATAAATCCTCTTTCTGCTACTCAAAGACACTTGGATGCTAAGAATTGTCTTGATTTGAATTTTTACTGACTCTTTACAAGATCCCTCTATTCTTTTATTTGTAGAGCAGGTCACTTTATCACAGATATCCCACTGGGTCCGATGGGTTGTATTTAGGAATGAACCTCACCCATAGCACTGTAAATGCTGCCAGAATTACACAGGACGTAGCTGAACCAGAGCACATCCACCAGGAAAAAGCACACTATTTATCAGGAAAAGCAGGAAACTTTGGGAAATAAATGGTATTTTCAAGTCTCCACTAGAAACAATACAAACTTACCGATTAAAAGCTCTTTAAAGGATCCTGACCGATCCCTTTGTGTTCCAGAGCTTTCTACTCAGCATTTTTACTGTGCCTTTCTAAGGAGCCCAGTTAAAAGTATGAAGAATTCTGCTTGCTCTAGCAAGAGGTGAATATTCATTAGGTTCAGGAGTATTTCCAAGGTACTTTTCAAATGTGGGATTTAGTGGAGCGTTACAAAGTGTCCTGGACCGTATGTGTAGACCCGGTGCATGTACCCAGCCCTTTCATCTCTCTCCCCAGCCCTTGGCATGTACAACGAACCTCAGAGAGGCAGCGCTGGGATTTCTGTCACTTGAAACACAGCGTGTTTGGTTTTTAATGACTTTATAGTCCAGCTGCAGAAAACACCATCCCTTATTCGGTCTGTATCTGGGAGGCAGGTGACAGCAAGGGGCACCATCTCAGCTGGGCAGTGGCTGCAGTGGGATGAAGCATGGGCAGGTTCCTTGGCTGCTGATGCCCTGACATGGAGTTACATAGCCTGACACAAAAACCTTTGGAAAAGTTTCCTATCGCGTGTATGGACTATTTTCATATATATTAAATAAAGCTGGGCAATGTAAATAAGGTGAGATACCTGTCTTTCCTGGCAGACTTCTCTAATGTCCAATTAAAGCCATGGGTGTCCCAGCCATCTCCACCGTGTCTGCCTACGTGAGGAATTTGTAAGGATGTTTAACACAGGAATTCAGACACTGTGCTTTAAGTGAGGATAAAATTTAGACATTACTCATTTCTATTTGACTGTCAGCTCCCGTGGGCATGATGAAAGCAGCAGTGGGTCTCAGCTATTCAGCTTGCCCTGCTGTTGTATCTGGGGCTGCTGCGATTCCTGTGTAGTGTTGCCAGGACCTTGGAGAGGCTGGAAATCCCGACAGGAGAATGCGGCTGCTACGCCACAGGGATTAGAGTTCAAAGTGCTTTAAACCATGGTGCCCAGTTGTTGTCTCCAGCTGACAATGACCAGCAAAGTCCACAGAGACACAAGCAATTTTATCCAAGCCTATCTTGGGACCACTGCTTGAGGTCTGCTAATTTTCCAGCTCCTGCTTTTAACCCCTGAAAGCCAGGTCTTCTGTTTTTCTCACGTGTATTAGAGGGACCAGTGATGGCCCAATTTTTGTTCCTTTTCTGTCCATTGTCACTGATAGAGCCCTGGTGAGTAAGCCTCCTTGGGAGTGGACATAATTTAGAGGCGATTGAGCGAGGGAGCAGACTATGGGAGTGCAATGACATCAAATGGTCACGAATGCATGTTGTGGCTGAGCAATGCTCATGGGAGCCGTGAGGGCCCTGGAGGAAATCTGTGCCAGCTGTAACACTACCGCAAAAAACTCAGGGCGAAGGTGATATGAGAAGGGCAGTTACTGCTGGCGCTGCTCTGCAAGGGTGCTAAAGGGCAGGCGAACACAACGTGCCATGCTCAGGCAGATTGCTCTGGTGGGAGGGGATGGAGAAAAAAATTGATTTATCTTTATGCACACACACCTGCAAAACAATATTGTCCTTTTCTGAGAACCATATACTTTGCTTTAACTTGCTGGGGGACAGTGGCTTCGATCTGAAGAGATGCTGATGCTAAATGAGAACAAGGCAGTCTGCAGGTGGATAAACTAGATGGACAGTGAAATGGGAACTAGATTTGGAAAAAAAAATATTTACTTTTAATTCTCTGTACTGTGCAACTGATATGCAGTTTGTTGAAAAATCTGTGATTCAAAAACATTAACAAGAACATTTTACCTGGATCATTTCCTTTAAGAGTATTGACAGGTGCCCAACAGAGTGAGGCCCCAGGGACAGCACCTAAAAGACGAGTACAGCAATAATAAAGGCAGGGCTTCACCATCCTTCTCGGGTATATACCAGTATAGCTCATCCCTTCACACGGGGACATTTGACTGATCCTGGAGCACCTATTGACACCACTGTACAAATAATAACAGTGTGCTGGGAAGAAGTAATTCCTTTCTGACAGGGTGCTGATTGCCCACTAGATGGTACTAGGCATTGACTCTGAAATTGCTGGTTAAACTGCCTGCTGTCAATAATGTTTTCAGGCTCTGGGGGTTGTTAGAAGACCTCTTGGCTTTTCCATTTTTTTGATGCATACCCAACTTTATGAACAGGTGGGTTTTGTCCCATTCAGTGTCATTGTGAGTTAGTTCAGCATGGGAAACGATGTGATGCAGATTAAAATAACGAGCCTGGAGGCACAGAGAACACGTGTGAGTCTTGACTGCTGCCGCCTTTGCTTTAGACAACACATTCAACCCCTGTACAGAGAGGACCCAATTCTTAAGTTTTTTTGTGTTGGATCTTTATCAGACTTGGCTTTTATAGCTCCTGGAGGCTTTGGGGCACATAGAGAGCACACATCAATGCCTTCCTCCCTGGTAAAAAGAGAGCAGTTCATTGTGCCAGGCAAAACGTGTTCCCAGAGGGAATGGGATATTGGAAATGTCATCTGTAGCTAGGAAACTGTTTGCCTTGCTCAGTTTTCTCTCCAGGTCTGGCATTACACTTTTGCTGGGCTTTCCCCTGCAGAGACACCAGAGCAGTCCCACAGGGCAGCAGAACCATCAGGCCACCGACGGCAGGTTGCACGCCATCACCTCTTCCCAGGCAGAAGAGCAAGTGCCAGGCAGGGGCTGCAGCTTGGCTGAGAACACACTCTGGAGCTGGTCAGTGGGTGCTCAGCTTGGCTCATCTGAAAGGGATCAGGCAGGAGTTTGCTAACAGAGAGGAGTTAAAGCATGTCCTGGCTGTCCCCTGCTTTAGGGGCAGGAGGGTGTCCTGTGGGCACCAAGAGGACCACACTTTCCCCAGCATGGCTGCAGTGCCCAGCGCCTGTGGTAAAGGGGTGAGTGCCGCTGGAGGCATTCACCTCCTGCAGGGGAATTAAGCCAAAATGCCCATTAATGACACAAAACTGTGCTAAGTCAAACAGTTAATTTCAAACCTGCATTTTTTGCTGCTTCATGGCTTCCTTCATAGCCCGGTACTTATCTGCTGTGGAGTCCAGTGACATTCTCGAGTTCTTAAGCTGCGCCCTTCCAGTACAGAGATACGTGCATTTCTATAGCAACAAAAATAGGGGGTTTTGCTTATGAACAGTGTTTTGTACAGCTAAGAATAGCCACATTTCCACAAAGTTCTTAAAAAAAGACACAAATGCTAGTTTGGATATTAAGATTAATATATTTAATCTTTCTTGTTTGTAAAACAAGACATAAATTTGTGTATATATATAATTTATATATTTTTT
>NW_009630127.1:0-249 GCF_000690535.1 Cariama cristata
CCTTCCCCAGAAAGCGCTGACCTGCCACTGTAATAAATATGCTGTGTAAAACTAAAGTGTCACGCAAGCAAGCAGTTCGCACGCCTCTTCCCATTCAATTTACGGGGACACAATGTATATATAACATGCTGTGAAGTGGATCGGTGTGGGGAATATCTGGATTCTTTTTTTTTTTTTTTCTCTAGACTGCTGGTAACCTGTATGATTTAGCTATTTTACATCATTAGTTACCCAGCACCCTTAAACATA
>NW_009630128.1:0-1461 GCF_000690535.1 Cariama cristata
TGCTAGGTTAATGGTTGGTCTTGATGATCCTAAAGGTCATTTCCAACCTAAACGAGTCTATGATTCTACTGTGGTTGTTACAGCCCCACATTTCTTTTTCTAACATAACTTTCCAAATTTTATTATTATTATTTACTGAAAATAATTGGACCAGAATACTAAACCCATAGCCAGTGAATGCCTCGCTGCCTGTTATCAAAGGCATGGACTTAGGTGTAATCCACTTCAACCAAAGGCGCTTTCCACAGTAATCCAGTAACCGTATGTCAAAGAAGTAGCTATCAGTGAAATTTTGCTTTGCTTGGTTTCTTCTCCTCTTTGTTATCAGATTACATTTAGTGAAACCCTAAAAGCTTTGAGAAGACTAAAATCTCGTAAAGAAAAAGGAGATCGGGTCAGAAGGGCAAAGGGACAGTATTTGTATGTCACGCCAGGACTTGGAAAAGGAGATGTAGCACCGGATCGCTCTGCATAAATAGGATGCAGCGGCATCGTAATGTAAAATGCATTAAGCTGTCAAAATGAAGATCCTGTCTTCAATCACGCCAAGTCCCCCAGGCCTCCATGTTAAATATTGCATCAAGACATTTCCTGTCTGGCATTTTAAAAAAAAAAAAAAAAAATGAAAAAGCAAAAAGGAAAAATGTACCTTTGCCCTTAGAGCGCAGTTCTGTCCCCAACGTGAGCATCACCTCCTGAGGTGACCCCGGGTCTCGCTTTGTGAAAGATTTCTTTTGTTTTTCTCCCGTAAATGCAGTCAGTCAGCGAGAATTTTTCCCAGGAAAACCTGCCGTTCTGCTCCGGGTGGGTTTTGGCTTTGTTGAGATCCCCCCATGCCTGCAGGCAGCCCCTGCTTTGCATCTAACTAGTCACCGAATCCTCTCACCTTAAACAAGCCCATTCCTGAACAGTCTTCTCCTTTCTCCCTTCGAGCTTGCCTACCTGGGGATGCTCAGAGAACTTAATCTGAATTAATTTCTAAAGTGGATTAGTTAAACCTCATTAAATCCCTGTGTAGACAGGCTTTTTCAGAATTAAGGTGGCCTTAATTTAATTTACTCGGGAGCTTAATTTACTTCAATCAGCTCCTTGCGCACCTTGCAGGGACAGCCCCAAGCAGCATCGGTGAGGAAGGCAGCACCGAGCCGTCGGCATCGGCAGGATGCTCGGGGACAGCCGCCCCGGCCCCAGCCCCGTCACCCCACTTCTGCCCCTGGCACCGTGGCCGTCCCATCCCAAAAAGGGGGCAAGGCACGACAGAAAGCGTTTGAGCAGTAAGTGCTTATTAGGTTTGGAAGTTTTCTGCAAAGGGCTTTGGCTGCCTTCAGCCTGCAGCCCCGGCCCGAGTCCGGGTGATGAGAGGAAGAACCGCAAAGCCCATTTTCTGCCAGGCTGCTAGCAAGCAGCGTGAATAACTTAACCGCCGCTTTTTAAAAACTTTACAGCTTCCTTCATAAAAAA
>NW_009630128.1:1471-13768 GCF_000690535.1 Cariama cristata
CTGAAGAAGCAATTTCAAATTATGGATTGCAGTCTTTCCTCTTCTACTTTGATGACCACCTATGAACTCCCATTACACTACCTGGTTTGGTGAAAGAGAGCCTTGAATCTCGGCTCCTGTGTTTCCAGTGCGCACGCTAACCTGTACGGCAGCGTCTGACCATGCCGGCAATTCGCTCTAACCCGTGCTTGTTTGCATGCACCGATGCAACCGTTGCAGTGGATAACATGCAAACCAGGACTGCCAGGACCCCAGCAGTGATCTCCATTTTCGGGTGTTTCAGAGAAGTCCCTCCAAGCTGTGAGCAGGAGAGGTCACATCAAGGATTTAGATAAATTTGGCTCCTAGAATAAACCTGGCTTCTGTGTTTGGGAGGATTTGCTCATCTCGGACGTCTACTAGGAAAGGAGCTGAGGTCACGCACAAAAAACTAAATTCTACCTAATTTACGGCGTATGCGGTGGGCTACGTGTCGCTGGCAGCAGCTGGAGGAGGAGAACTGCCTGTGCAGGTCCAGCCCAGCAGATCAATGGCATTTCTGAAGCCAGGGCAGCATCTAAACATCATCTCACAGCAGCAGCAGCAGCTCTGCACAGTTTATTTCCCTGGGATTGGCACCCTCTGCAGCAAAAAGCTCAATTTTGGGGTCAATGTTTTGCTGGCCCTGGTTAAATGCGATCCGAACCTTGCACGGGCAGAGCTGGCAGCCAGCCGGCATCGCGTACGTCGGATCTGGCTGTCCCTTTGGGAAGAGATGTGATCCTTCTCCAGCTGATAGCCATCCCCAGCAAGGTGCCAACCCCTGGCAAGGAAAATAAAAGCCCAAGCATTAAAGAAATCCTACCTGAACATGCTTTCTAGAAAGCATTAAAACATGTTGCCCCCCTCTCCTCAAGGCCATAATTTAATTTAGCAATAAAAGCTGGAAGACAGACAGCTGCTTCTCACAAATCCTGACCATCAACAACCCCTTCTCTCCTGATACAATATTCGTACGAAGTTGCAAAGCCCCTGATTAAGGTATCCGGGAGCGATGACACCACCAGAGATGCCGCGCTAAACAGCTCGGACAGAAACACTGTGGAAAAGCAATTACAGGGAAATGCCCCAGCAGCAGAGATTAGCGGCAGCATTTTGAGCAGCTTTACCTCGTTGTCACTGGGTTCGTTGTTAATGAAAGCTGGAGCCGCGCAGATTAAAGAATAATGTCGCAGAAGGGGCTGATAAAATTGAAAAGATCCATCAGATTAATTACCAGGCTTAAAGGAGCTTGTCCATTTATTAGAAACAAAAGCCTTGGGCCACTTGCTATTGAAATTATGATATCTTCCCTTCTCCAATTTTTTCCACTTGATCTTGTAAAACCAATTCACAGGGATGGTATAAAGCCAAACAGAAGTTTGCACGGAGCCCTGCCTTGCTGCCTGCTGGGGATGCTCGCCAGCCCACGCCTTCGGAGCCCCGGCAAGCTCGTTAGCATCGGCGTTCGTCTTCACCCTTTGTAGCTCCCTCGTTTCTTTTTATTGAAGTCTTGCAAGCCAGTCGTGGTTGCTTTTCACAGAGATCTGCCTGTGCACATACTATTTGAAATACTGCATCAATATTTATCATAGCTTTTAAGAATAAGGCATATTTTAATCTTAAAACACCTACCTTGGTGGGACGAGATTAAATAAATGCGTAAATAAAAGATCTAGGCAGCGAACCTTTTAAGTCCACGGCACCATTGATTCAGTCGAGGCGAAGAAAGGAAGCCAATATTGGGGCTCCAGACCCTAAACCGCTGATTCTGAATTAAAATAACCTGTCAGTTCACCCGAAGCTTTTGAATTTACACATTACAATTTCCTTTTCGACCATAATAATGAGCATAAAGTTAATAACGCAGGCTAAGCTTTGTCATCTCTGCCTAAGCTTCCCAACGAACCAAAGGGGTCCACGTCTCAGTGTCCCCAGAGCATTTTGCATGGCCCAGCTGGCTCCCGCGGGGTGCAGGATGGCGTGTCCCCAAAGGCTGCGGGCACCCTGCCCTGGGTCCCTGGAAATGAGGCACATCCTAGAGCAGCCTCCGGGTTGCTCCAAGTTATCCCTGACCCACAGAAGGCCCCGAAAGCTCTGGGCTCTCGCAGCAAGAGGAGTGAAAGCGCCCTCCTGCCCTGCTGCTTAAACCCAGCAGAGAGGGATTGAGACTTGGTGGGAGCGGTGGCACGAGTGATGCACCGCGGCCAACCCGTTTGAAACACAAAGGTGGAAACCAGCTGCAAGGAACACCAACCCCCTCCCCCCCAAAAAATACATTTTTAATAACAATACAGAGATATCATTTCTGCAGTGGTATTTTATTCACGCTCATTAGAAGGGTGGCATTAATTTTGGGCGGTATATATACCCACAGCAATGGTAACATCCATGGGTGATGAAGAAGAGCACCTTGCAAGCATGTTTTTAGCCGGGACCGAGCTCCCCCACAGCATCACCCCACCTGATGTTGCTCTGCAACTCTAGCCAGTTATAAATCATAGAAGCCATCGATGACGCTCAAGCTCTTACCTCAACCTGCAGCCACGGTGGATTATAGATATCCTTGCCTGCTCTTTGCTGTACGGGGCATTTCTATCTTTATATTTAGTGCTTAACACCGGCAGAACTGGTTTGCTGTGTATTACGCCAGGGGCATGGGGCAGCGGGGAGCAGAGGGCTCTGCCTCGCACCATTCTCCAGCCCAGCCCATGTGCAGGCTTGGACATTGCTCCTCGGTTGGAGGGAATTTGCCATCGGCATTTGGGGTTCGCACAGCTCAGGGAATGAAAACAGACTCTGGGTTTCCTGCAGCTCTCCTGGCTGAGCACAAAGCCATCGCAGTGATACTGGGCTTGCCAAAGCTCAAACCGAGGCAGCTCTGACTTTTTTTTGGAGTTCTCCCAAGAAATTAATAGCTTCATTCGTATTGCTTATAAGTTTTGCAGCACCCAGAGTCTGAAAATGAATTTGGCCAGGCAGCGTCCCAGGAGCGTGAGCTGCATAGGGAGGAGATTGATAAAGCCATCGACAAGATGTAGCAGCTTGTTTACAGGAGTAACGATTCACCTGCCTCAACATGGCTTTTGTTCGGCTTGGTCCCTGGGTTTTAACTCTTGCTGACAATGACCCAACCCAATCTGGATGCTGCCAGCGGGGACATCATCCCTGTCCCTGTGCCCGGCATCCATGAAACAGCCCACCACCGGCTCGGGACAGCGTGCCGGGCGAGGGGACTCCACTTTTCTCATCTCCTCCCATCTCTGGCCCGTTTTACAATAAAGCAATTGTTTCAGCGGTATTGATAAAATGACATCTTAGGGTTTAAAAAATTGAGTAATTAGAAATTGATAGAGCTAATATGACCATTTTCTTAAATTTCCTTTAAAACTACCAATCCTTTCTCTGCAGCCGATACCCAGGGAACCGTGTCTGCACCGCTCACTTCCTAACGAGCTCATCATCCAGAGCAGCGCTTAGAATCAATTACCACCGTGTATGCTCGAGATGCTCTGAAACTCTGCCCTTTTCTCCATTACATGTCCTTCAAGCTAATTATTTCTCGCTGTAGTTCTTGAGTCAGGGAAAACAGCATTATTTTATTAGGAAGAAAGTGCTTCCCCTTGCAGACAGTATAAATGTGATTTAGAACATCAGTAAGTTTTCAGCACGCTCTGCCTATGCAAGATCTCAGTGTAGAGCAATTAGGCGGTTTGGAATTGTTTCGGGTTTCATGCCTCACTGCAATGATCTGCAAACCGCAGTGCACCGATGAGCCTGGACGGGTGCTTCACCTGCGCCTCGCAGACCCTGCTTGAACTCAGCAGCCGCAAATTCAGCTTCTCCACGTTTGCTGCTTCCCAACGTCTTCCAGACGCGGAGCCAGTAGCCCCTCCAACGTGCAGAGGTGCAAAGGAGAGGTACTGAGCCCCTGCACTCAAATTATTTCCCTAAAGCTGAGCGCAGCTGGGGCTCCCGGCTGCAATAAATAACGTAGATGTGTTTCTCGGGACTGTTCATGCTTATGTCGATGCAAGCAGTAATCATATTTTTAAGCTTCCACTAAGCAAACCTTCCCTATAATTTGCTAAATTTATACCAAACACAATAGCATGTGTATAAAGGGAGTTCTAAGTATGGAAGTCACTGTTTTAATATAATTGGCCTTTTAGATTAAAAGGCTCTTGTAATAACCTTTTTCTAAGAAGCAGAAAAAGTCATAATTACAGAGCAGTTGCACATGACAGATAATGTTCCAAATTTAGAAAATTAACTCTTCCCTGCATTTCCAGCGGGGCAATCCTTGCCTGGCTACAGAGCCAGGATCAGGCCACTGATACTGCAAAAATAAAAAAGCTGTAAGAAAACCAAAACAGACGGGATGACTCGGGGCTCCTTTCCACTGCGAAGTCCTGTGCATCTCCTACATCCAACCGCAACTTCAAATGGGCACAGCAGCCAGCCCGTGATGGCATCCCAGCAAACCCAGCCGCTCCCAAAGTGGCCTTACTGGTCTTTGGCATCATTTGATAGGCATATTGCTAATTCAAATTCACCCAAGGAAATGAGTGAGAAAACAAGGCACAACTTTAAAGGCGGTGTTTTCACGAATACATTAAGGTGGTGCCCATCTTCTGGGTGTAAAGGGTAGATTTTCGTAGCTCCAGGGTAGGGATGTATCTCCTATCAAAACCAAGTTCATAATTAGCTGTAGCACAGGCAAAATCAAGAGCCTTAATGCTCCAGTGCCAGTGAAGTCGATTTACCTTTAAAATACATTCAATGACCCTTTGGTGGTGGTTTCTCCTTGAATACTGCGGTGCTACCCAGTGACCCTGAAACTCATGCAATCCTAAGCTTAAGGGACTAATTACAGGGGAAGGCAAAGGACAAAACCCCTCACTAGCCCACAGCTCATTTTTAGTAACTGAGGGGGTTTTTTCCCCCCCTTTGCCTAGGAAAGCAATAATTTTTTCTGTTAGATTAAGTAGAATATCAACCTGGCCTGGCTGTGTAAGCATTTATTTTTAATATCCTGCCTATAGCAATACATATATTATAGGTGACAGTAATCACGGTGCTGTAAAGGTGAAAGCAGCTCAGCGAAGCTCCGAGGGGGGGTCGGGGCTCCCGGCAGAGCCGGGACAGGGCAGAGCCGGGCTGCTGCTTCCCACGCTTGATGCACTGCCCCACGTTGCGTCCCACGGCAGCCGACCACGGTGGGAAGATGTGCAGCACACGGCAAGGAACACAACGGGCTGCTGCGAAGGAAATGCTGCAAGGAGAGATATTCCTCGCTGCTCTCCCGCTGTGGTTTTTGTTATAAAACAAATATTCACGAGCTCTCATCGTAATGACTTACGGTGCTGAACGGAGACAGAAACATTTGCTCGCAGTTTAAGAAAGACCAGGATGAAAAGCTGGCGATGCAGAGAGACTCTGGCTTTAACTGTCCTCGTGTGATAGTGGGTGTCACGGCAGCCAGCGCAGGGCAGGTGCCGGCCCCGCAGCCGGCCGTGAATTTTCTGCTCCGAGCCCCGGGCAGCACCAGCAAAGCAGCACCCGTCACCCACCAGCATGTCCTCAGCTCAGGTTGTTTGCAAGGACCGTTGGCCACAAGCCGGCATGTTTCTGCCGTGACCGCTGTTTTGTCACCCGAATAAATACCCCAAAGGCGCATCCTTTGCCCTCGGTCTTTTATCCGTCATTGAAACACCCGGGATGACTTTCCTGACTTACCGGTCACCGATGCCGTGCTAGATGCTGTCACTCCACTGTGGGTTTAGAGCTGTTTTTTCACCATGGCCTAAAACCATTTCTGGCTTGTCAGAGAGAGAATTTTAACAGAAGTCGACTGGCTCAAATCAGTGAATCGCATCCCTCAAACATTTAACACCAAACTTGTCCACATCAGATGGGCACCGCTCACTCTTCTGCTCACCGCCACACAGAAATTGATCAGAAGGTTAATATTTAAAATTTGTCCATCACAATATCATTTTTTTCTACTTAGCAAGATGATGAAGGCATTTGAGATAACCATTTCCTCTACACTCCCTTTAATTTTTTTATATCGGTTTCATCATTAAAAAAAATGGAACCACTAAATCAGACAATTAATCATTTCAGTCTAGGAAAGGTCCAGTAAATCACCCAAGTTTTATATCTCTATTTGTTTGAACTTATGCCCAAGAGCCTAGAGATCAAGTAACCATGTGCTATTAATTTGAAAGCAGGCATTTCGCATATTTGTGTGATGACCTCAGCAGCAATCTCAGCCGCGCAGACCCAGGTGCGCCGTGGAAGGAGCGAAAGAGATGGCTGTGCCACTCAGACAAACGAGGAGACGATGTGTCAAAACAAACGTCAAGATTTGGGATTCGTTTCGCCTGGCCCCAGCAATGCCCAGATTTGATTCAAGGGCAGCCCACCGCAGTGCGTGCTCGCATGATTTGCAGGAGACTAAACCAACGGCAGCGCTTCCACGGGATTATTTTATATTTCTGCTAATCGAAGTGAGAAAACAGCTTGTCGTACGTCCATAGCATCGGCGTTACTGGTATCTCTGGTTTTCTGTGTACATCAGCGTGGGAGCCAGTACCCTGCCGGCTGTGAGCACCCGCCTTAGGGTGACGTTTTAGGGGCAGGAGCCAGCGTGGCACAGGTGACATTAAAGCAGGACACGCCAAAGTCGTGTCTGCCACCAGCAGCGTAACCGCTGACTCCAGCTGAGCCCCGTTTTGCCCTTTTCTCCCCTCCTGCTTAACGATCCACGCAGAGAAAATCTAATGAGAGAGGGGATGGAGAAGAGCGATTGCCAGGGAACCGGCTCCAGCCTCTTCCCCCGCTGACCTCTTAAGGCCCTGGAATAATAAAGCGCTCATTTCCAGTGCTCACCGCTCCTCGCCCCCGCACGCCATCGATCGCAGCCTGCTGCCGGCGCTGCCCGGACCGGGAGAGCGTGGCAACCTCCATCCTCGGGCCGGAGCGTCGGCTGGTGGGAGCCCAAAGATGGTCGTTTGGGCCCGCGTGGCCTCTTCACCTTCCCGAGCTGTTGCTGGCTGCCAGGAATGGCTGCGGGCTTGGGGGTGCCAGGCCACCATGTAAAATCCACGTGGCTTTGGCTTCACCTGACATCCCCAAACAGCATTTGAAATCATGGGTAGAGCTTTGCCTTCCTCCTAGCCCCCTTGTCTGTGCAACCCATTTTTCCAACGCAGCTAACTGTGCTTCTCTATTTCAACTTCTCTATTTAAAAAGCCTCTCCTGTATTAAAGCATCTTTTTCACCCCATTTTGTCCTTGGATAAAAGATGCGGTGCATCATTAAGGAAGAGCCTTGGCTCCTGTGTTTTAAACGTAACCTCTGCTCCCTTCTCGGGAGGACAGCAGGGCTTGGCCGAGTCTTGGGGGATGTGCTGGGGCTTCGCTACTTGGTGGCAGGTCTGCGGCACAGCGATGTGAACCTCCGGCCGCCATCCGACCGGCCCCAGCCACGGGAAATGTTCAGGCAGATTCCTGCCTAAAAATTGTGCCTGGCAGCAGAGCTAAAATTGTAGATGTCGGCAGCACCTCATGGCTGGGACGCCGGTGCTATCTGTGGCACAGCTGGGTGGTCAGGGATGTCGCTACCAAAATCACCACCGCTGCTGGCCCTGTGGTGCCCGGCAAGGATTAAACCTCCTGGTGGCACAAAGGATCTCAAAGCAAACTTTAGTGAGTCTGAAGACCTCATTAGTCGTAGGCAGACAGATGCCAGGACCTCGAATAAGGTACTCCACGGAAAAGAGACTTGTCCAAGCGTTTGGAGAGTCTCCATCCCCATCACCCCCATCAGCTTCCGTCCCCAGCACCAGCTGCTCGGACAACCAGCAGTGTGGTCTCCAGCCAAGAGGGATGAGGCTGAATCCTGGGATCTTGCTGGACTGAAGCAGGGAAAATCTCAGCGCTGGGGGGTAGCGGCAGGGCAAAGCAGCAGTGCTGCAGACAGACGTACACCCAGCACCCTTTGCAGGGAATTTTGGAGCCTTCTTTCAAAACTTCTCTGAGCCCACAGGCTCAGGGACTAGCCGGCACAACAGGCACAGATCTCAGAAGATCATTAAAATTTATTCTCCGCTCTAGATTTTCATTGTTTCCCCAGTGTGAATTTGGTGCAAATATACAGAACTGAGGACAAAAGAGTTATAAATTGTCTGGGTTTATTTTTAAAATACTATTTTTCGTATTATTCCACAGTGTCCTCTGCAATCACAAAGAGATTTTCAAAGGTGCGTCTTGGGAGATTTTCTAAAGAGAAAAGAACAAATTATTTATCACATATATGCACGTTGCACATTGCCATGCCAGCTGGGTCCAGCTTGGGTCAGCAGATAAAGGCTCCTGTCTTCTGACCCACAAACAAGACGGCACCATCACAAGGCATAAACGCAATTTGCTCTTGCACAGCTACCAAACAAGGACTCTCAGCCCTCTTCTCTCCGAGCCGAGCATCTTCAGTACGGGATGAGTGATAAATTGAGGCTGAAACTCAGGAGGAATGCTCTGGCAAATAGTCCACACGTTCAGCAAAGAGATCCTCACTGTTGAATAGCACCAAAGCAAACGAACAACAAAAAAAAATAAGGCACCTGGGTCCGCAGCTGCGTGCGGCAGCTTCATTTCAGCCGCAGGAAGCAGATTACCCAGGGATTACACCCAATTATGTGGCAGGGCTGGGAATGATTGGGTTTGAAAAGGAATGCCTTAAAAACAAAGCAATGGTCACAGCTTTCCAGATCAGGTAATTGAAACCAATGTGCTAGAAAGCGGCGTGGTGCGGGTCGATGGGCACGTCGTGGGGACGGAGATGGCAGGGCAGGCAGGGCCGCCGGCAGCAAGGCGGCTGGTCAGCCCAGCTGTAATTCTCTTCTGGCTTCGAAAAACGCCGTTTGCTTGCTGAATTTTAAGCTGCATTCAGGGGCGGTGAGGGAAACGGTTCTCTTTGCCGCAATAGGCGGGTGAGCCCTGCTCCCAAAGCCTGGCAGTGAGCAGGAGCAATTAAGTCAGGCAGCCCCCGGGAAACTGCACAATGAGCAAAACAATGAGAAATACATTCTTACCACCCCAGCCCAAGGCTGAAGCACCCATTTACAGCCAAGGCACCAACCAGCAAAGCAAGGCGTTGGGTGCTTTCCTGATTCCCCGTGCAATGATGCCCTGCATGCTGGATAAAGGTTTCTCCCCTAAGGGTATGGGCTGAAACCGTGACCCCAGACCTGGGTGCTCTGCATCCCCTTTTCTGGCTGAGACACCAGGGGGGCACCCCAGCATCCTGGGGCAGTCCCAGGGGTGCCCCAGCCCTCACGGAGGAGTCCCCACTGCGTCTCCCCCGGGACATCGAGGTTCTGGCAGCAGGAGGAGAAACAGCAACGTGAAAACCTGCACGGAAAGAGCCCGGCAATTATAGCACATGGCGAAGACCTGCTCCGTGCTGTGCTTTCCCTTCACCTGCTCGATGTCATCTTTGACAACAGGCTCTTGATCATCCGCTCGCGCCGAGTTTCCCAGACATGGCTCGGGAATGTGAAATGGCATGTAAAATCCAGTCTGCGTTTTGAACTCTCTTGCAAAGCTCCAGGGATGTAATATAGGAAAAGGTGCATCCAAAGCTGTAAAAAGGGAACAGGCGCTTGTGCTGTGGAGCTAACAGTCATTACAGAGTATGAGCCGGGGCTGAAAAAGCCAAGATGACAGTAATTTTGCTCTGTCTATATATTCCTGTCCATGGCAGAGGTAATTGTCATTAAAAAACCTGACATTTACTTGCCTGGCTTTTGCAGCAGGAGGAGCAGGGGGGCAATTTGTTAGGAGAGAGGCTGGGCATTGTGCCTGACATGCTTAGGGTTGGCATGGCACGCAGGATCCGGCCGTGGTCAGGGTGGGCACCTGCCACCTCCAGAACTGCTGGTTGAGTGTTGCTGCCATCCATGACCAAAGCAGGATTATTTAGATGGAGCTTTAACGTGCTGTGCTGTAGCCGTAGGAGCATGTTGCTTTCCCCAGGGAGCTGAAGGCTTTGGCATGGGGACAGCTTTGCCACCCCAGCTACACCCTGACCTAAGCGTGGGTGACGTACAGTGTCCGGGATGGCTTCACAAAGCCTGGCTTGTTTTACCCAGAGAGCCTGCAGATCCCAGCCTGGCTCTGGGAGTTGGCATTTCTGCACCAGCGCGGCAGGAGCTGCTCCATCTCTGAAAAGTTAAATATGGCCAGAGCAGACCAGTTTGGAAATGTAAATTATTTATTTGATTAGCAGCCATCAACGGGAAACGCAAACGGGCCAGGCCAGTGCACATAGGAAACCTCCCCTCGAAGCATCTACCCGCCCAACATGAAGCCTGTGCTCCGCAGGGATTATTGCCACTATTACCATGCTGATGTTATTAATATTGCGTTTCTGTTAAAACGCTAACGAAGAGCCAGGTCGTGATCTGCAAGGTAGTTCTGGTTTCTGCAGCCAGCCGTCACCGCCATCACCTGCAAACGGCTGGGTTCAGCGGGGCTGGACCGGGGACCTTCCCACGCACTTGCCCGACCCCTCTCAGGACTCACTCAGTGGCTGCCCCATCCCTGAGAAGTTTCTTCTTCTCCAGGTTCAAAGCCAGGTCTCTGGGATGTGTCTGCTCCTGAAAGGATGAGCTTATAGGACTTGACAGAGTTGGCTTTTCCCCCTGTAAAGGAAGGAAGTTACTTTAAGCTTAAAAAAGCAGAGACATCTGGCAGTGCACAGCTGTGGAAATATTATACGTCTAATTATTTATAGAGGTACCTGCACAGGGACGAGTTCAGTTTTTCAGCGGTCTGTAACTACGTCAGGAAAAAAAACTTGTTTGATATAAAACCAGCTCTGCAGTTCTTCACAAAAATATGCACGTTGAGGGCTTGGGGTAAGGGAAGCAGCATCGTTTTCTTTGCTATTTGCAACCTCAAAGCAGCAACAAGTTTGTTTTCTGCTGGTGGTCTCTGTATGGGGCATGGGCTTATAATAAGACCTCTGGCATCTGAAAGCCATTAAAGTGTACGGTCTCAACAGCCCCAGCCATTAGCAGAGACAAAACAAAGCTAAGCACAGCCACAGATAATTAACCAACTCTTGTTTCTCCTTAAATCAATAGCAAGAACATTACAGGAACAAACAGCCCAGCGTGTCCCTGGGGACGAGGCTTTGCCAGCCGGCTGCCCCCAAGAGCTGATTTCCAATGGAAATTACACTGTCAGGTCCTGGGCTTTAAGATCAGATTTCCCTTATTTGCTTCTTGGAGCTATTTTAATCCATGGGGAAGACCTCAAATGGAACTGTTTGTGGTTTGGAACTGCTGGCTCTGAAATTTTGGGATGGGGAGGGAAGGCCGAGCTCTGTGGGGTCTGGTCAGGGCTTCCCCGTGCTGAGGGCACATACAGGAGTGAGAGAGGAAACCTTCTCCGAGCCTTTGATGGAGAGAAGGTAGGTAATCCCTGCAGAAATCCTGCTGGAGCATAAAAGTATATTTTTCTTTGGGGGAAACATGGGTGGTGAGGGACAATTTTCTATTAGCACTGAATATTGAGTCTGAAAAAGTTAGCGTAAACAGTAACTTCAACCCAACGTAGCTTGGCACGTAGTAGGAAGAGGTGTTGGTGTTCCTCCCGTCTGATAAGCGAGCTGCCCCGCTCCCCACACCTTACAGCTGCAAAACTCCTCCTGGATCCTGGTTTGGGACGCCAGCCCCTGCCCACAGCGGAGCGCTGTCCTCCTGCATCCCCGTCCCCTCGGCCATGGCATCCATCTGTGGAGCTTGCTGGCACAGGGCATCACACAAAGGTTCAAAGGACGTTAAACGAAGTCAAGGAGGGCAGACGAAGCGGTACCCCATGGCTCAGCCACCCTGACGCAGCAATGAGGGGCTGAGCCAGAGCCCCGACACCCATGCGGTGCTGTTCTGCCCTGGGGAAACCCGTACCACGAGGCCAAATTTCTCCACCACACAGAGAGATGAAACCAGGCAGGAGGAGAGACCTCAGGGAGGGGCCATAAATTTAGTAAAAGCTTGATAAATGCTCCCACTATCTTAATTATCCCAGAAGCAATGATTTAGTGCCTACAAGGGAAGTGTCTGTTTCTAGGTTTTGGCAATAAGTGCTTGTGCATCCCAAATTACCCATTATAAATTAATAAAGGAGAAGGAAGTTAAATGAGAATCATCCCTGCTATGTATCTTTTCTTCCTAATAAGAAAACAATATTAGTAGGTGTGAGGGCT
>NW_009630129.1:0-1346 GCF_000690535.1 Cariama cristata
CCCGCCTGATGGAGACGATCCCCATGATCCCCAGTGCCAGCACCTCCCGGGGCTCCTCCTCCCGCCAGTCCAGCACCGCCGCCAGCTCCAGCTCCAGCGCCAACTCGGGGGCCAGAGCCCCCCCGACCAGGTCCCAGACCAACTGCTGTTTGCCCGAAGGGACCATGAACAACGTCTACGTCAACATGCCGACCAACTTCTCGGTGCTGAACTGCCAGCAGGCTACCCAGATCGTGCCGCACCAGGGGCAGTACCTGCACCCCCAGTACGTGGGCTACGCCGTGCCACACGACTCGATGCCGCTGGCCCCGGTGGCCCCCTTCCTGGACGGCTTGCAGGGCGGCTACAGGCAGATCCAGTCTCCGTACCCGCACACCAGCAGCGACCAGAAGATGTACCCGGCCGTGACTGTCTAGCGCTGACGCCTTCCTCCCCCTCCCCACCTGGCAGATTTCAATATCTAAACTGAACGGAGGAGAAATTCTTCCTCGGAACGATGCTCCCAGAACATCACTTGTAAATAATTTTGAAAGGCTCGTGCATGTCAGACGGTGTTTATAAACCATTTATTTTCATCGGGGCCCGTTGCCAGAAACTGTAGGATGATATCTCTGAATTAACGTTGCCAGATACGCTCTCATTCCAGCGCATGATTTACAGCGGCAAAGGATTACGCTGAAAATGCATATGTATTTTGGATCACTGTACTTGCGAGATAAATGCCGGAGCCATTAAGTGCCCTTCAGGTATGACATGGTCAGAAGTATTTGCCTAATTAATTCGTAGAAAGAGTTTTGTTACGCTGTACGAGACCGCAGTACTTAAGAAACCTCTTTTCTCCTCTCCCAGCTCCTTAATGACGTTTCCGTTGCTTTACAGACAATCAGGACCGAGAGCCGACCAGTGCAATCCCTGCGTGCCAGGTGCTGGTACCAGCCCCCGTGGTTTCCTGCGCACTCCCGCTTTGGGGCGAAATGCCACAGAAGGCGTAGTCTTGCAAAGACCAATTTTCCTTGTCCCTGGTATTTATGTAGGAATTAGAAGAGTGTGAATTATTCAGCTCTTCCTTCCAGCGCACTTGAAACCTTTCTCAGTTTGGTTTTGCCTCAAGATCAGGACCCAGTAGTGGTTTGCACAGACTTTATCTTTGTGAACTTTTTACTAAAAACAGGGTACGAGGTGCTTGCTCTTCCCGACGCTCGGCAAAGCTTTTGGTGCAGCTGGCAGCGCCCGAGCGGGAACCGCCCTTGCAGAGAAAGGTCGTACTGTGACGCCCGGCGCGCCGGATTTACCCTCGCTTCCCGTGAAACACTAAACCCGTGTGAACGCGCGCGGAGCTGTCGGCC
>NW_009630129.1:1410-2056 GCF_000690535.1 Cariama cristata
TCCCCAGCCGGGGGGGGGGGTTGTCGCACAAAGCCACCCCAACCTGGATGCGGGGGGGAGCTGGCGGGGGTTGAAACCCATCCCCTTCTTTACCCGTGGGGCAGGGGGCGAGGAAGGCACAGGTGGTATTTAAAAACAAGGGAAAGGCCCAACCAGAGGATGAAGGTGGTCGCGGCTCCCCCCGATGCCGCGGGGGTCAGGGAAGAGGCGCGATGCGGGGGGCCCTTTGCCCTGGAGCAGCCGGGTCCCTCTGGCTTTGCTTCCTCCGGGGAAGAACGCCTCTCCCGGCTGAAGGGCAGCAGCACGCTGGGGATAATCAGACCGTGCTAATTGTAATATATCGCCCCGGACACAGCAAACTATTTAAGGCTGGTTTTGTCTCTTAAAACAAGTAGTCTCTGTGTTTCCAGCTGTTCTTCAGCCAAAACACCAAAAAAGGGGGGCTGAGGGCATGTACCAAAACCGGGCAATCGCTGTAACCAGCCCAGAGCTGATAAAAGGTTTCCCGCTGTCTGATACCGTTATCAGAATGTAGCAATAACTGTGATACTACTATTTTTTGTATGTCTGTTTTTAAATGACGCGTTTGTGCAGCAGCGTTGCTCACTCGGATGGTTTACTGGTACGCGTGCCACACGCCGGCGTC
>NW_009630130.1:0-3435 GCF_000690535.1 Cariama cristata
TATAATAAAAGACTAGAGAGTAATAAAATTACATCAGGATATGAATATAAATGAGTAATTTTGTCAGCAGTGAACTAATGAAGCGTGGTTTCCTACAGATTTGGGCTTTGTGTTTGATTTACTGGTACTAAAAAGGTGCAAGCTAGAATTGAAACTTTTCTTCTTGTTGAGCTTTTACAAGGTCTTTGTGTGGCCTGTTTGCTATCTAGTGAGATGTGACCTCTTTGTCACCCCTACACTATTTCTCTAGCATCTCTGTACTGTGCAGTTGCATCATTTCATAGCACTTGTGGGAAACAACTCATCTTTTTAAAATGTAGTTGAAACTGGCAAATGGTTTGAGAGTTAATGGCAGGAACAAATACATGTGCTTATAGTCATGCGCATAGACATGTCCTGAACAAAGTCGTGTAAGCTCTACTCCATAAGCAATCATAAGGCCAATGGAGAGGACAGAACATGCAGGGAACTCTGATTGGAGTTAATCATAGCATTGTTTAGGTTGCAAAAGACATTTAAAATCATCAAGCATAAACCTAACACGGCCAAGACCTACTAAACCATATCCCTAAGCACCACGCCTACATGCCTTTTAAATACCTCCAGGGGTGGTGACTCCACCCCCTCCCTGGGGAGCCTGTTCCAGTGCTTGACAACCCTTTCAGTAAGGAAATTTTTCCTAATATCCAACCTGCACCTCCTCTGGCACAACTTGAGGCCATTTCCTCTCGTCCTATCACTTGTTACTTGGGAGTAGAGGCCGACCCCCACCTCACTACACCCTCCTTTCAGGTAGTTGTAGAGAGCGATCAGGTCTCCTCTCAGCCTCTTTCTCCAGACTAAACAACTCCAGTTCCCTCAGCTGCTCCCCATCAGACTTGTGCTCCAGACCCTTCACCACCTTCACTGCCCTTCCCCGGACGCCCTCCAGCACCTCAAGGTCTTTCTTGTAGTGAGAGGCCCAAAACTGGACACAGTACTCGAGGTGCGGCCTCACCAGTGCCGAATACAGGGGAAAGATCACTGCCCTGGTCTTGCTGGCCACACTATGCCTGATACAAGCCAGGATGCTGTTGGCCTCCTTGGCCACCTGGGCACACTGCTGGCTCATGTTCAGCCGCCTGTCGACCAACACCCCCAGGTCCTTTTCTGCCAGGCAACTTTCCAGCCACTCTTCCCCAAGCCTGTAGCGTTGCATGGGGATATTGTGACCCAAGTGCAGGACCAGGCGCTTGGTCTTGTTCAACCTCATAGAACCAAATGAAACAACATTTGGGGATTGCTGATCCACATGCAACTGTTGCCTTTTATTAACTGTTGGTGAAAATGATCAAATGTCAGAGATCCTAGATTTTCACTTGAAGTCGTCTGTATTCTTAGTGTAATGAAAGCTGAAAAAAAAACCACCAAATCTAGCTGTGAAAGGCAAAATAACATGCAATTTTTTTAATAACTTCTGAGATTGAGTTCAGGTGAATAATTCTGTGTAGTTTTTAAAGGAGTAACATTGGAGTTTTTTATTTCTACTGAAAGAAGCATGAGTTTTGTTTTTCATATAAAAGGCAGTAATTTTAGTACAATTTTGTTGATTAAGGCTTATAATCACTAAATCTTGCATGTAGATGTTGCTGAATATAAAACATTTTCTTTAGCAATTTCTAAACATTGGAAAGGTTTGTTGGTTATATTTTAGAAATTATAAACTGTCAATAGTTTTTTTCAGGCTGTTATAATTTTTACAGAGGAAATTATATGATTATTATCCCTGTGGTAGTAACATCTAGATCACCACCACAGCTCTCAACTTAAAATAATATAGACTTCAAAATTAATAGGTGCTTATGGCTAATGCTAGTTTGAATGATTTGAAGACAAAACATAATGTCCAGAATTTAATTAAAGCATGTATTAAAATGAAGGAACACTTAGTGAAGTTCAACCCTGCAACCAGGAGATTTTATAGGAAGCAACTGGAAACCCTCAGGATGTACATCCTGGCTCTGGAGGGAGAGGTACTTTCCCTCTACCCTGGATGCAGTTGCTATAGGATTTAGTGGATGTGCTTCTACCTTTATGTGATATCACTAAGTTACCCAACTCACTGCCACCACCATTTTTATGATCACTAAATCCTATACACACCTGTTCCCAAACTCATTCAAATGAAATGAAGAACAAAGCTTAATATTTTGCTGTCTTGTCTGTTGTGAGGAAAACAGTGTCCCAATTTGCCCTCTGATTATTTCAGCCTTACAAAGGAGAAGGGAGGTGGGTGGTGCCAAGGTCCTGAATATGGTTGTTCTGCAACTTAAATGTTGAGCCTGAATAAGAGAGGGACCCTGTCTACTCTTCCTCAAATGAGTTACAGAACAATACATATCTAAGAACCCAGTAAATAATAATAAGCTTGGCACAATTCCCGTTGGCATCATGTAGGTCTGGGCTTAGCTCAACTGAGTTTAAATAAAGCCCTGTATCTCCTCCATTTAATAATGAAAAATAGTGTCTGTTATATTTTAAAGACGTTATTTGTAATACCTAGTATTAGTAGTTCTGTATATCTGTAAATGTGTGTGTCTCGCAGTGTGAAGGTGGACATTTAATTTTCTGCTTTGTTATAGCTGTTACAACTTTGTTATCATTTCAATTTCCAATATAGTCATTAAGACACCTTTTTAGAATCATTATGATTACTATACATTTTCATTTTTCAACAATGTTGACTCATTTCTTTGGAAATAGTAGTAGAATCCTTCTGAAAAATATTCTTACCTAGTTTTTAAAAACATACACAGTTGTTTTAGATTGCTATAGCCAGAATCTGGAAGTGTATGTGGGTTTTCTGCAGCGTGTTTACAAATATCTCCCCACATCCATGCAGGCTGTCATTATTGTACCTTTGGAAAATGGGGATATAAAAGACAAAATTAGAGTTATATATAAAGCTGGAGTATCTATCATAGGAGCAGGATATAAAGGCTTCTAAAATATTTGCTAAAAACTAATTAGAACATGTACTGCTTCTATGATTGCTTTGCATCAGGCCTCTGCATTTGGAGAGGAAAAATAAACACTTAGATTAAGGCTGAGAGAACTTTTTTCCTGCCCTGAGCTATTTCTATTTTTTAAGAACAGTAAGCTTGGATGTCTGCAAGTGCTGTATTGTTTACAATCAAACAGTAGATTGATAAAATATTAAACGTGAAACACTGAAGTTATGATTTCTGTTGATGGATTGTGCATCTGAGGAAAACTTTGTTATTAACAAACTATGAAGGCCACTGTTATAGAACACAACAAATAACATTTTTCCATTAGCCTTCCCTCATTTACACTGTTATTTTCGTATTCAATTAAAAAAACCCTGAAATCCACGATATCATTTTAGATGAACATATCATTTTAGATGAACGTTTCATTTTGAAATTGTAGGGA